>NC_045543.1:108989700-109291492 GCF_009769535.1 Thamnophis elegans
TTCCTAGAAATTGTAAAGTTGAGCCTGAGGCCTGCAAATTCTAAAACCTATTTTTTTTAATGGGTGGTGAAATATCTTACCCTTCACAGTGGCAAATATGGACCATGATCAAAAAACACCAAGAGCTGCATTGCACTGCGATGCATTGGTTTTCATCAGGCATAGGAGTCCAAAAACGCTTATACCGGAATGAATACAAATCTTGCAGCAAAAATGACACAGGTTTTAACCCTTAAAAAGTAATTCTTATAAAGTCATATTTTACATATTTTAAAATATCATATATCATCTTGTTCAGTTATAAGTAGTTGAAATACATTAAACTTATTTAAAGCGAATGAAGATTTTGCATCTGTTAAAAATAGGGACTTTAGTGTTCATTGTGGATGAGAGGGAAAGTGAGTTTTAGCATTTATACTGTTTCTTAACATCTCCAGTACTGTCACAACAAACCTATGAGGTAGGTCCCTTTACTGAGATAAGTGACAGTTGCCAGATTTATGAGATAACTTGGTATGCTAACTATAGCCACCTAGTGGACCCAACTTGGATTTTTTTTTCTGAATTAAACCACAGTTTGTATTTGTTAAAAACAGAGATTTCTGATCTTTGTCATTATTGATGATCATGATGATTTCTATTGCCTCTCATGATTTTTTTTTAAATTTTTTCAAATCAGATGCAACTTGTTCAAAAATTCAACTATTATGAGGGGGTAAAGTGAAGGGATTTAAAATTATAAGTCCCTTTGTTTTATTCTATAGACTATTTTGCCTAATCAGTTGTGAACTAGACTTTATTGTGTGTTCTCATTTTGCTCTGAAAGTTTTCAGTATACTAATGTGCGCATATACACACAGACAGACAGTCATACAGGCAAACACACAGAAAGCTAACCCGGAATGGGAACAGAACAGGAAGAAACAGATACAGACAACATGTTATTTATATTAATTATACAGTTAAAAATTAATGCTAGGTGATTAATAATTTGCAGGAAATTTCAGTGCAGAAGAAAGGGGACAAAGAAAAATTTGTATCTTTAAGTGAAATATGTTGTGAAATGATATGCAGAGCATAAGTTATAAGATAGGAAAGGTGAGAAGTGGAAAATTAGATGAACTAATTTAAAGACTATTTAGCAAGAATGGAATCAGGCTATGGTAATTCAACATTAAAGAATCAAGAAAGAGTTAGGTTATGCAACCACACATAAAGTGATTTTGGGAGAAAATCTGGCACAGTTGCAGTGGTAATGTATTAATCTCCCCTATGCCATCCATCCATCAGTACCAGATACAAAAGACATTTCAAAATGTTATACTATTTTGGTGGAGAGAGAAATCAGGTGGAGTTCTCTAGGGAAGGAGAAATAATCCAACTTCTCAAGACAGCTTCCCTCCCACCTCTGGCAGTTATAGTCTCAATTGACTTTGGAAAAAAACTGAATGGGTAGATTCCTTCTGATGTCTTTTTTTTTTTTTTTTTTAGATTCAGTTGAAGGGTGGAAAACTAGAGAAGCTACAGAAATGGACCAGATGACTGTAGAAGAAAAAATAGGATGCCAATCCTCTTTGGCAATATTCTAACTAAATAACTTCAGGAAGAAGCACTCTCCATTCAAATTCTCCTTTCCTCTGAAAGAAGTTCTAATATTAGAAATAGGAAAGACAACACAACATCAGTCCTGCGGATACAGGTCTGTCCATAAAGCTGCAATAGGATATCTGGTTGTTAATACCACTGTGATATGAACTTGAGCCTGTTCATCATTGTCTCCATTGCTCTCCCCTCTCTATTAAAGTGGCATCTGAGCAGATGTCAAAAAGGGCTTTTACAAAATTCTTTTTTGTGTGTTCAGTGCAATATTCTGCCATTTACACAGCACTCAAGTTCCGAGGCATATGTCTGTGCTGCCGGGAACAACTCCATTCTGCACTAATTCAGAGACAGCCTTAGGCTATGTAATTTCAAAAGCAGATTGGCAATTGCTGTGGAGATATTTAAGGAAAAACCTCCAGTCCACTGAGACCTAAATTAATGGGAGTTTCTGTTCAGTCTCTCCTTTGTAGGAAAATATAGGGTGGGTGTGGGTATGGGTGACCAGAACGAAGGGGAGAAGATATGCTGAATTTCATCATTTATTTATTAACTCCCTTTTTGTTTGCTGATCCTGAAATGAAAGGTCTGATGAAAAGAAATGAAAATCTGAAGAAAATCAAATTTAAATTTCATTGTGAAAAAATGGGACATGAAATTTTGATTTTTTTTAATTTTCAGTTCTTATTTTATCTGTTATATGTACCTGCATATTAACTAAACATTATAAACCGAAAGTCAAATGTTGAAAATAAACTATAGATATTAATTTGGGGGCTTGCTTCAAATTCAGCAAGCTGTTAAAAGAATTATGCATTGAAAGTTCATCCATTTCTTAACCTTCCATTATGGTTTTCATAACTGGCTATCCCATTATATCCCTTTCATTGGTCCACAAACAAGTGCTTATATTTAATCAGATAGTGAAATGCAGATTAGAAGCATTAGGAACTTAAATGTTCCCCTTGAAAATTGTACGTTCAATCTACAATCTTTGCTAAAAGTGTTACCTAAATAGGTTTCATGTTATGGTTAGGAGCACATGAGTACCCAAATTTCATTCATGAATATTCATTGGTCAATTCATTTCAACTCCATTGAAAATATCTGCAGCTGCTAGAAACCAATAGGCTGTAAAAGGAATCATACCCTGCTTTAATTGTACTAATCTAAAGCTGTCAAATACCCTTCAGCAAAAACTTGCTATTTATTTATAAAACTTCTATATGCTTTGAGAAAATTAATATTTGTAACTTGATTCTTTACTATATTCCTATACAACTATAATAAAATGTATATTCTGAGATTAGAGTGTCCCTGACTCTCCAAGATTTGGTAACTTTCAACAAATAGGCTAACTGAGGAGGTATTCCAGATAATTAAAATATCACTTGAGCTATATTCATATGATACATATTAGCCTCCCTTCTGGTCCCTGTTGGTAAACTGAATTCCCTTTCTATAGAAGATTCCACCCACCATCATTTTTTAAGCATTTGCAGCTGCTACAAAGGAGGTCTAGACAATATTATTTGCCTTTTCACATCTTGCTTTTAAAATATATTTTACCCCTTGGTAGGAAAGAGAATATAACAATTCCAGGGGCCAATTAAGGCAGGGATAGAGGGATTTATCCACTTTTCTTTCTAACCCCCCCACCCCCATCTTAAGGAAGCAGAGATTGAAGTTCCTAAAGGGAGCCCATTTTTATTGTCTTGTCTATCTTGGACAGAGGAAAGTCAACATTCTTAAATAGTTCTCACAAGACCTCTGTGTGTGTGTGTGTGTGTGTGTGTGTGTGTGTGTAGGGTTTCATTTCAGTGGTGGAACTAGGTAAACACCAAACCAGGCTAGTCATTTGTGTAGCTTCTACTCTAGTCTTTCTCATGACCTACTTAAATGTGTTCCATAGACAAAGCCTTGAATTACTGTGGCTATTTTTTTAGGTAAGAATTTTCAGGAGAACAAACAACAACTACTACAACAATAGTCTGTCATCTGCACCTCTATAACTGTCTGGTTTGGCTCTGCAACCAAACAAGACAGACACAGACTTCAACGGATAATTAGAACTGCAGAAAAAACAATTGCTACCAACCAGTCCTCAACCATTGAGGACCTGAATACTGCAGAGTCAAAAAGAGGGCTGTGAAAATAACTACAGACCCTTCACATCTTGGACATAAATTGTTTCAACTTCTACCCTCAAAATGATGTTATATGGCACTGCGCACCAGAACAACTAGACACAAGGACAGTTTTCCCCCGAATGCCTTCACTCTGCTAAGCAACTTATTCCCACAACACTGTCAAACTATTTACTAAGACTGTATTACTATAATTCTTCTTATCCTACCTATCTCCTCCCAATGACTATAACCATGTTGCTTGTATTATTACAATTTATATTGTTTTGTTTGTTTTCTAATATGATTTGATTGTTTATTAGTAACCTATGACTATCACAAAGTGTTGTATTTTATGATTCTTGATGAATGCCTTTTTTTCTTTTTATGTACACTGAGAGCATATGGACCAAAGACAAATTCCTTGTGTGTCCAATCACACTTGGGCCAATAAAGAATTCAATTCAATTCAATTCAATTCAATCCTATCCTATCCTATCCTATCCTATCCTATCCTATCCTACTTGTATTAAGCATAAATGGAAGAGAATTTGGTACTATTTTCTCTGCCAAGAACTCAGGGAAAATTGATCTTCTTCCTACCCCTGGGAGGTTGTCATGTCCATGAGAGATTATGTGTCAAAATCTGTGATGTAGCTTTCACTTTTTTCTCTTTTCCCAATACTCTTTCAGATATTGAAACAAAATTTTGTATATCAAGGTACCATGTAATACAATTGGATTTAAGACATCTTTGCCCTGTTGATTTCAGTGAGAAGAAATTTAGAAGAAGTTTTTCTTCCCTTATACAACCTTAGATACCCAGGTTTGAAAAAGCAACATCAGTATCAATGATGAAAAAAAGAAGAAATAGAAAAGCGGCCAAGAAGGGCTGAATATCTGTCTATGTACTACATATTATTGATTAACTGACTCCCTGGATTATATGGCACCTCAAGAGAAGTGAAAGGGCAGAAATTAATGACAAGGTTACAGGAGTGAATTTGAAGCAACAGGTCACCCTGGTTTCAGGCCTTGAACTTAAATGCCCTTGCACTGAATGAATTACCCAAGGTCATTAGTGCAAGTGAAGGCAATGTAACATTCAGGTTAGATAACATATAATTCTGAATTCACACACACACACACACACACACACACACACACACACACACACACACACCTATTTTAGTTTTAAATGAAGGGTGCATATTTTGCAATTTATTTACACATATCCTAGATAACATATAATGGCATATTTTTTTATAAAATGAATGTTATTATTTCTTCAAGGGACCAATTATAATGTACTTTATAAATCCTACAGATGCCACCTTGCAGATTATACTTGTTGGACTGCACTGTCAATTGCTTTATATTATGCCTTGTAGGTATATGCTCAAATCCAAATTTACATTTTTTACATTTTTTAGATGCAAATGTGACTGTTGAAGCACTGGTTTTTAGTGATCTCCGAGATAACAGTTCTAAATCAGTTCTTAACAAAGATTGCAAAATCTTTTGATCTCTTTGTCATAAAAGGTTGATGGATATGACTGAAGTATAGAAAGGGGAAGGATTGCTTTAATCAGCTTAAATACAATGATTGAGAAGATGGAAGTTATTTTGCAATCTCAGCTGCCCAACATTGAAGCCAGCTTCCCACAGATAAATATCCTGGCTGCCGATGAAACTGTGAGAACACAGTGGCATGACATCAATGCCAGATCAATGCAAATTCCATATGTGGAGAGACCTTAGTAAGTCTGTTTTCTCTTTCTTTTTTCTTTTGGAGAGTCCTATTGCCTCATGATGTTATCCAACTCCCAGCTCAGAACTGTGCACAAAATCCTAGAGGCCAATGTTATACTGTAGCTCCAAAGAAGTATGTCATTTCCTGAACAACTTCTGCAAGGCAACTCTCAAACTTCATGTCAGAGATCCATTGAAATGAACCTTTCAAATAAAGCAAATTCTGTATATATACATGTATTATTTAAGGCTTCCTTGAATCTCAGGAAATGATAATACATTAATTTTCTCCTTTCTTGAAATATACACTCATTATCTAGGATGGTGTTTATAATAAAACAGCCTATAAAAGAATTATGGGTAGGTTTTAGCTCATCCAGAATGGGAATTTTCCAAGCTTGGATTTTTATGATCCTTTATGCCAGTGTTTCTCAACTTTGGCTTCTTTAAAATAGGCAGATTTCAACTCCCAGAATTCTCCAGCCAACCATGCTGGGTGGAAAAATCTAGGAGTAGAAGTCCACCTATCTTCAAGTTGTCAAGGTTGAGAAATACTGCTTTAGGCAACAATCATGCATAGGACAGGTGCACATCTACAGATTTATGCACCAGTAACTTTTGTTTGGGGGTACAATGACTCAGCAGTTAAAGATACTGAGCTTGTTAGCTGGAAAGCTGGCAGTCCGGGTACAAACTCCAACCGGTGTGTGACAGGGGGATCTCCTGTTACTTGCCCCAGTTCCTCCCCATATAGCAATTTGAAATGATGCCAATGTAAGTAGATAAATAGGCACCACTTCAGCGGGAAAATGACAGTGTTCAGTGTATCTCAGCATATAGTCAGCATATTTGGACAATGCTGGCTCCGTTAGCCAAGAAATGGAGATGAACACTTCCCCCTAGAGTCAGGCATGACAGGGCAGGGGAAATCTTTATCTTTATCTAGGTTTTAGTTAAAGTAGAAAGCTCTATGACCGCAGGGTAATATATTGGAGCTGTTTTTAGTAAATTTTTAAAAAATGTTTAATTCCACTAGGAAGAACATGCATCTTTATGTGCAGAGGTGGGTTTCACAGAAGTTTACCACTGGTTTGCCACCCGCATGCTCACTTCGTGAGCGTGCATGCCTTCTGCGCACACATGCGGTCTTCTGTGCATGCATATTGATCATTCGCGCAGCTTGCATATATGTGCACGGCTTCAAAAACGTGGCAAATTAGGATGGCATAGAGCCGGGGAGGGTGGGAGGTCCCACCCACAGGTCGCCACTACTGGTTCCCCCGAACTGGTCCGAACCGGCTGAATACCACCTCTGTTTATGTGCATGTTCCTCTAAATCTGTTTTCTTGTCACTCTCTAATTCATTTTATTGATTGTAGCTTTCCAACAAAGAAAGGTTGAGATGAAATTGTTGCTGTCTATTTCATTGACTAATACAAAATAAATAGCTATATTTACTAATTGCCTTAAATATAGCTCATGAGCTATATTTATTAATAGTCTCTTAAAAAAAAAGAGACCTAATATAAAGTCCCTGTACCATAGACTCATGAGAATTCTACTTTCACAATGTTCCTCTCCCTGCCCACTGTATGAAAGTTGATTGAATCATCTAACAAAAAAAGTAACTTCATCTATGTGTGTTCACAAATGTAATTTAAGTATTGCAAAAATTATAGTTTTTTTAAAAAAATAAATAAATTATAAATTTATAATCATACATTTATAAATTATTCATAAATTATTCATACATTATTCATACATTATTCATAAATTATTTGATTATATAATCAAAAATTCAAAAGAGTTTAAGATCAAAAGTTGTCATGCTTCATGTGCTCAACAATGTCAGTCAATTCTATTTAAAAGAAAACAATCAGCATTTGTGTTTTTCATAGAAACTTTCGATTATTGGGGCAGCTTCCAATACAAAAGAAAACCTGTTTTCTTTGAAGATATATTGGTGTCCAAATCAAATCTTGTCATGTATATACCGTACTCCTTTAAGCTTCCATTTTTTTCTTGGCAAATTCAGTATCTAAACTTTGTGAATAATGTGACATTTTAAAAATATCTTTATAGAGGTGATTAGTTATGCTTTGGTCTTCCAGGCTGATTTGCAGCTGAAATATTTGATTTTATTCTATGGAATAGTAATAAAAGGTAAATACAAAAAGAGTAGTCATGCCTCTGAATCATCAAATCTTTATCCTTGGGATTTGGATTCCATTACAAATATTAGCACAGATCAAGGACATTTTATTTTAAGCACAAATCTAATAGAAAGAGAGTTAATTCTATGAAACTGGAAGTCAGCTAAATAAATTAAAATTGGTGTGTGCAAATGACAAGGAAGATGTTCCTTCAGGGTATAACTTACATATGAGTTTAACCAGAATCTCCATGGTATCTCTCTCTCATACATTTAGTGAAAATCCATATATTATATTTCACAATAGTCCTTAAGGATTTTACAACTCTCATGACTTTCTGTAATACCTTTTAAGGTGTATTCTTAAATCCTAAGTGTCTGGCGGCATGCTAATTTTGACTGAGAGAGTCTAGGAGGAGGCCCCTATCCCCTTGAATATCCTGCCCCCAGAAGTGAGGTGGGCCTTTTGAAAGAGTGGGAAGACTTGGCACTGCCAAATATCCATGGAGATGCTCAGTGACCCAGGTCATGGTTGTCCCAAAGGTACTTTTTCAAGAGGCAACTGGACTTTCCATGTTTTATTCGAAGACATTTCGTTTCTCATCCAAGAAGCTTCTTCAGCTCTGACTGGATGGTGGCGACTGGAAGGATTTTTATATTTCTTGCACACAGGTGGACATTTGCATTCTTTTAGCCAGTTGTTTGTGGCTCTGCCAACTCTCACGGGACCACCAAACCTAGGGGTAATTAGTGCCTTGAAGACTCTCTCCCCAGCTTTTAATGTTTAACTTTATCCTTGTTTTTTACCTGGCTCCGTTTATTAATGATTGTATTTTTTATTGTTTTTATGAGTCTATGTTTTTAGTTGTACACCTCCCAGTGTCCCTCTGATAGTGAGATGAGTAATACTTAAGTTGGATGAATAAATAAATAAATAAATAAATAAGAATATTTATCATGTTAAAAAAATATGGAATAGCCACCTTGGTGGATTTTTTTCTCTTTCTTCTCTCTCTGTTTTTTATTTTTATTTTTTTATATTTTTTCTTAGTTTGTATTAATTTTTAACTTTTTACTTTTAAACATTAGCAAAAAAAAAAAAAACTTTGCTGTTTTCCTCCCTCTATGAGTTATCTAAAAGCAGACATTGCATAACACACAACATAAGAAGCACATATTTAAATGTACTTAAGATGTTTAAGAACATTTAATTAATTAACTTATAGCTATATAAAAAGCAAAGAATTTAGCTATTCTTGTCACATAATTTGATTTCCTCCTTTTTAGATCTAATGTCTAACAGCCTTAGACGAACATAGCAAAACTAAAAATGGCTGCCCAGTCATCATCAATTCAGATCAAATGTCTCCTTGAAGGATAAATAAGCTTAATTACAGCCAAAGGCAGCGGCTTAAAATAACATTTATGGGCAAAGTGTCAGTGCAGTAATAAAGAGTCATTCAAAATAAAATTACCATTAATATAAATTTAAAAGAAGAAAGGGGAAAAAAGGTATCTGGTTAAATACAATAATTGAAGAAGAGGATAAATTACAATTTTACAATATGTAAACCATAGCTGTAATATAATATTTAGCCTTTTTGCTGAAAAATTTGCAGGACTGGTCCCTTAGTAAAAAGTAGAGTGTTCCTCGATGGTGCCATGTTGAATATTTTGTAATTAGAGGGGTATCATTTCTGCTTTCCAGGGATAATATATTGGGTGAAACAGGAGTACATGACTAATTGTTTCAATTTCAGTGTCAGAACAGATATATAAGTGAATTCTGGAAGGCAACATATGCTTGTAATACCATAAAGGGAGACCATGTAGACATGTCAAAGTGTAACCATACATATACAGAACATATATTTAGAGGTAGAAAAAGGTGGTTAGATGAGATGAGGTGAAAATAATATTGATCTATCCCTTTCACGTTGAGGTCCTTTTTTATTTAACTTTGCTCCAAATTCTTTCCAGGCCCAGCATATGTAGAATGTGGTGAGTAAACCTGAAGGCCAAATAAAATGAAATTGGATTCTTCCATGCAGAGGTGTGGCATATAGGGCTACAAGTTGAGCTAAATATGCATTTCAACTAAATTACCCGTGTTCGCCGTTTTGAGTTACTTACAACGTAATAAAGCTGGGATAAATTTTAAGCAACATAACTTCAGAGGAGCCTTGACAAAGATATATCCCAGTTCTAGTCAAAGGACAGCACTGGAGACTGAACATGGAGCTGGAGTAAAGGTCTCAAGTATTTGGATTGCATTAGCATGCGTGTGGGGATGTTTCAATTTTAACACACATAGTTGGTTGGGGATTTATATTTGGACATGTAGCAAAAGGAGATTTAACATATGATAGATTGGAAATACATGCAAATCATCTCCTTGATTAGGTATTAATACTTTTTGTTCGTTTGAGACAAATTGAAGTGAATACTTTTTTAAAAAAATGTTTATTATTTTTTTAAAAAGGAAATTGGACATGGTGTAACCATCCTGGCATTGTCTCTGCCATACAAAACTGAAGTATAATACAAATATCTTATGTGCTCAACATACATTAATAATTATTACATGTATTTCACTCCCTATAAATGCTTACATTTACATATCCTTCTCCACTCTGACTTTTCCTTCCTCAAATCCAACCATTGATAAAGTCTATTCCAAATCTCATAGTATTCTGTCTCTCCTTTATTTTTTAGTTCCATCATCAGTCTATCACATTCTGCACACTCTAATATTTTCTTTATTATTTCCCTTTCTAGAGGTATATTCTCACATTTCCGATGTTGGGCATAAACCATTCTCGCTGCTGTTATGATATGTAATATTAAATATGTTAACCCTTAAACCTTCTATTATAATTCCTAATAAGAATAGTTCTGGTTTAAATTCCAATCTCTGTCCAGTGATGATTTGTTATAACACCATCTTGTTTTTATGATAGTTGATTTTTATTATTTTAGTCTGACAAAATACCATTGCCAGAGACTTTTCTTCAACCCTACTAGTCAAACAGAGATAGGGAAGGTCCTTAAAATATCATTATATCATTAAATAGGAGTGAGGCCAAGACTGCCCTACTTAGCTCTTTTGGTATTTGGTATAGGTGCAGTCAATTTTCTGTCTTTTATGCAGCAAATTTGCATTGTAGTGTTTTTGTGTAACATTATTATTAAGTAAAGAAGACAGTAATCAATAGAAGAAGCTGCCAGTTTTTGTCATAACCTCTCTGTGGAATTGAACTGCCTTCAAATCTAAAAAGGCAGCATAGAAAGTGCCTCTTTGAGTTCTAGCATATTTTGTTGACAGATGTTGCAGAATAACACTTTGATCCACTATCAAAAAGACCTGTTGGAAGCTGGCTTGTTCCCTGGCTAGAATTTTTTTTCTTAGATCATCCAGTTGACAAGAGATGTCTTGACTAAAATGTACTATTTATACTCAGCAACCTGCTTACAAAATAGCTAATGAGCTGATATAATTGTTTTCTTATGAATTGGAATTAGTATGGAGTTATTCCAATCTTTCAGGATTTTGAGAATTTATATGGGTAAATAGCTGGGCCAAAACAGAGGCCCACAATTCAGATTTGTTTTTCATATTTGTTGTTCAATAAAATCCCTCTATTAACGCTTTGCCATTTTTAAACTGATGAATTTAGGATTATATTTCTGGCTCCAAAATGGCCAGTCATGTAAAGAATCAAGAAGAGGTACAAATTGTTTATCCCCAACTATTATGCAAAATAAGATATCAACATATGTATTCCAATTTCAGTTAGTATTGAATTATTTTTGTTCAGGATTATGTTTTGTTATTGCAAAAAAGGGAAAACAAGATGTCAAAACAATACTTTTTTCTTTCTAATTTTGATCTGTTTCATTCAGCCACTTGGTCTGATGCCATTTTTTTCAGGATAATGTTATATTTCTTTTCCAAAGAGAAGAAAGTTCCCTGGCAATAAGGATCATTTATATGCGCTGATCAATAAACTCTGGCCTGGATACAATTCCTTGTCAAGACAAGATTTCAAAGATACTCTTGTGATCCAAAGCGAATCCTCAATGCTTCTGGAACCCCAAAAACAAAGGATCCATCTTTAACTTGTCCTCTTAAACTCATTCAAAGCTCATGTAGTGGCAAGTCCTAGAAACAGATTTTCACTAAAAAATATTAAATAACAAGGTGTTGCACAACTGTGTGAGAAACATTTGAAATAATCCCTTGCCATTAAAAGTTTTATAATCCCATTATAAAATCTGACTGTTAGATTGTGTTTTGTCCAATAAGGCTGTACGGTATGCATTATAGAGGCTTTTCATTTGCTTGTTTTGTTAAAAATTTCCTGGATAAGATTCCCCATACAAGGTAAAGTTACTCTGTCAGTCATGTCATTTCCCTATCAGTCACGTCCCATTTCTTGGGTGAGGTACCCAGCCCAACTCAAAGACAATTTCCCTGACCATGTGGTCTATTTGCCAAAGCTGCATGGAATGCTGTTACTTTCCCACTGAAGTGGTACCTATTAATCTACTTGCATTTGTATGCTTTCAAACTACTAGGTGGCAGGATCTGGGGCAAGGAAAGAAAGTTAAGTCTATCGAACAATTTTGGGCCAGTCAATGGCATATACATATATTTCCCTTAGCCTTAAAGTTTGTTCATTTTTTTTATTTAGCGATATGAATAAATTAGGCAACAGTGGCTATTCGTCAAATTATGGTTACAGCAAATCAGGATTTAGCAATCCTTATTTTTCCATCTTGCAAGATAATTGTCCCAAGAAAGGGATGGGTAGAATCTTGAACATATTGAAATTTGTGTACACAGATGAAATCAGCCAACTGAAGGGTTATCAAAGAAGTTTTTCCCGTGAACGTGGAACTTCATTTCATCTTGCCCTGATGATCATTATGCTGTTTGTAATGCAGAGTAGCTGTAGAATTAGGGCAGGGGGAGAACTCTGCCTCCTAGATTGTCCCAAGGCTCATGGCAAAGTGTAATACATAAACAGGTTGCTTCAAATAGAACATTACCATGGAAAAACAATTTGAGTGGCCTACTTCAGGCATATAATGTGTAAACCTGCTCTGTGAGGATTTGCAGAAACAATAGAAGTGCTTTTCAGCACAATGAAAACTTTGCTTACTCTGCAAGCCTTGCAGAAAAGTTATATGAGGAGAATAGCATCTTTAATTGCCCATTGGTGTTCTGTCTTGGATTCTATGTTCAGCCTGGTTTTCCTCTTGCACACCTATGGTTTGAATGATAGTGGCTGGTTCTCAGGCGTGCAGCTACTGCAGCTGACACACAAAACAAAGTGTTAAGAAAAGGAAGGAGAGAAATGGTGTTCTTTGGAAAATAAGCCTTCCAGGTCACAGGTGAGAAGCAAAACAGCATGGGTCAAGTCTTGCCGAGTTTTTTGTTTAGGCGAGGAGAAAGCAGAGCTGGTTATTGTGTTTCTATTCTGAAATGAAATATGACATTAACTAATGAAAGCCTAAGCCCCCAAAGAGGAGCAAATGTGTGTGCATCTACCTTGGCACACAGGCTGTACGGCTCAGCTACTCAGTATAGATCTCTTTCCCTCTGCCTGCCTGCCTGCCTATCCCTCCGACCCTCCCTCCCACCCTCTTTCTTTCTTTCTTTCTTTCTTTCTTTCTTTCTTTCTTTCTTTCTTTCTTTCTTTCTTTCTTTCTTTCTTACATATTTATGTCTATGTCAGTACATGTATTTCTGTATATTATGATCCACATCTGAAATTAACCTCACTAGATTTGATCCTATAAATTAGATTTCTTTGAAGAAAAGGAGGAAGGAATCAAAATCCTAAGTCAATAAGTAATTAAGCATTACAAGACCATATATTCATTTCTGATTATTTGATTAAAATCTGACCAAAACACCATCACATTTTACATACTTTTCTCCCCTCTCCCCATTTCCTACTAAAACCCCTTACTTTCTTTTACTTACTGTCCAGGGGTTACTTTCTACATAGATTGCTAACGTTGTGTATTCTATATGTTATCACGTGGCATATTTTAAAATATAACATTCAGGCAGGAGTACTTCTGTTGTCAGAATATCATCACAATGAACAAAATATGTGTAGACTGTATGCTTTATTTCATTTATTAGATTAGTTTGCCACCCATCTTGCTTCCGCTACTTGAAGTAGAACTGGGACAAAAAATGACTCAGGATGACATTTGCAATCATATGACTGAAACACTATGCATTTGTATGTGTTTGTGACATCAAAGGGTACAGAAAGGCAATAGGGCTTTGATCACACCTTCATGACTCCCATCTCGGCTGCCATCTCCCCTAAGGACATTCCTGCAGGTCCTACTTTGCTTGCTTGTTTAATATTGCAGTGACAGACTACATGTCTTGGTAATATTATCCTCGTGGCAGGAGAATTGAGTATATAACAGGAGATCATGTATCGTCATAGCATGGTCCCTTTTCAAAGATACTTGTCACTTCCTTTTAAAATCATATTTGAAGTGGAAGTTTAATATCACTATAGTTCAGCATGAAAAATAGTAGTTTTCAGGGTGTTCACTATGTGTCACAATATATATAGAATTCTGGATTTAATTTACCTCCTACAATTGGAACAAAGTTCCTATTCAAGCAACGAATTCCTATTACCTGCACATCATCCAGTTCTCTTCTGAATCTACTGTTGAAAATAAAGAGAACTTTAGAAAGATACAGATGGTTGGCAGAAATCTCATCACCCTTGCATTAAGTGAATAAACATTAGAAATCAAACGTGTTACCATAAATGTTGGCAATTTTGTTCAGTGTTAATTTCTGTGAGCTATTATGAAGTTCATAACATTCATAGGCATGCTTTGCATCTCCTATATTTTTCTTTTTGTGCAATGACCCTATTCTGATAAAAAATAAACTGGCATTTTTGATGGTTCAAGATAGAATAGTCCATGCTCTTCTTATCCTGCATAGAGAAGGTTCAATTGTACCTCAGCAAATCCTTTGGGGACATTTAAGACACTGAACAAATTACTCTTAAGCTTAATGACATACCTTATAACCCATTTCTTCTATTAGAAACATTTAAGATGTTTCAATTATTTAAAATGGCAAGGGAGGGAGTGGCATGATAACTTTCTAATTTTGAGGCAAGTATTTCATTAATAAGCCCCAAATGATCCCACGCTGGTTCTTAGCACCAGATTTACACTGTTCTGTAAAAGTTTCTTTGCAAATGTAGTAGAAGTTAGGTCTTCTTTTTGAAATCTGTAGCAAGTCTTCGATGATTCATTCAACTTTATTTGAATAATTACATGTCTTTAGAGTCTGCCCTGTGTTACAACTCTTAAAGACCCATTTAACCAGCTTTTTACACCACTTCTTACACCAGCTTTTTTGAGATGAATGAAAGGTGAACAACAGAATTAAGGCAAAGTGGAATTACAGTAATCTTATACTTGGGTCACCACTGATCTAAAATAAAATCCCTGGCATGGAGATGGCAACTTTTTGATACAAGACAAGACAAGACAAGACAAAAGAAAAAGCAGAGCAGGAGTTTTCAAATCAGATTGCTGCCCAATTTCTACTTGGAGTCTTCTATTTCTATAGTACCGCTCTAGACTGTCAGGCCTGCAGTCACATTCCTTTTCAGATCTTTGGCTTGCCACACTCTCTCTTATTTTACTATGCTGTTTCATTAGTGGGGAATTGGGAGGGGGGAGGGTAAGGAGCAGAATGTGTTGTTATCAAAATAAAACACTCCTTTCTCTGCACCTGACCGGAACTAGATGAGTGGAAATGCCAGTGTGGCAGTGGGAGATTGGACCATGTGATGGACTTGTGGTGTGGGGGCAATCATGAACTTTCAACTGGATGGAAAACCCAGGAAGCTTTCAGATTTGGGTTTCCCACAGATGTACCAACATGTCTGTCTTATTAAATTGGAACTTTGAGAAAGCTCTGCCTTGGACTCTGATTTAATTCTGGATGATATTTGGAATGCTGACATATACCTTTTCTTATTGTCAATATTTTATTATGACAATATTTATTATGTCTGATTAATAAAATAATTATTTTCTACAGAGGTTGTAGTGCAAATTAGCAAAATGGAGGATCCCATTGCAAGACTAAAATTTCCTTTTTCCTTCCTTCATTGAGAAAAGACATCCTGCAAGGACAGAATGCTACACAATAATAAATAAGTGTATTGTATGAATCAACATTGAAGCCATGGATTACAAATTCCAAGAAATAAAATGCAGCAAAATAAATTCAAAAACCATATTCGCTTCTTTGAACATGTTTTGTTGAGCATGATTCAGCAATGAAATAAATAGGAATACTAACAAAAATTGATGTGATAGAATCTTGGTGATGGTGATTAGCAAGAATTTTTTTTTAACATATGGATATTTTTCTAATTTTCCAGATATTGAGTATGTAGGAGAAAAATAATACATCATATTTCCCACTAGCCAAAGTATTTTGCATTTGGCCATTAAATATCAGCTGTTATTGTGATGTAAATCTTATTGAACAAAAGCTTAAGGAATCTCAAATATTTATAGATGACCCATACCTTACTAAGAAAGGAGCACCTAATTAGCCTCCCTTCCCCCATTATTTTTGCTATAGAGGTGGCCCAACTGCCTTAGGAAATAATCCATGTTGCTGTAATATACTACGTGTATATGTAGTTTTTGTGGTTAGCTATACAAAATATTGACATCTAAGAATTTATTGAACCATAGAACTTATTTTGTCCAGATACTTAAAATACTTAAAGTATTCTCAATTAAGCTAAACAATAAACAAAGGAGATAAAAAGGGAAGGCCCCAACCCTCCATTTATACTTCCCTGAGCTTAGAAAATAGCTGGGGTATAAAATTATTTACTTATTTATATATTTAAATCTCTGTAGATGTCCATCTCAATAATAATTAAAGATAAATGCAGAGACAAAGAATCACATGAGATTTATGAAGGGAATACAAAAAGGCTTTTCATGTTTTCATAGTGGTCTCGTTATTTTAATTTAAAATGTATGGAATAGATCAGGGGTGTCAAACTCATGGCCCATGGACTGGATGCATCACATGCTGGCCACGTTCATGCCCAGTTTAGTGAAGGGGAGGAAAGTCATGATACATCACGTGACACCACCTGACAATGTGAGTTTGATAACACTGGAATAGACCTATTTCAACCACTATCCCACCAGTCAAAAAGTCTCCTGAAAATTCAGACAAACTGATTTGGAAGATAAAAGTAGAAAAGCCTGCCTCAGCTACCTCTCCTTTCTCTTGTGCCTCTAGATCTTTCTTTCCTTTCTACCTACTGAAACTAACTTTATTGCAAATCATTTTTAATTAAAGTACCTTTTTAATTATTCTGTCTCTATCCCACCTTTATGTATTTATGTCATAAATTTTCCATGACAGACAATTTGCACTTCACAGAGAATGTATTGATACACCAAGAATCTTGGCTGACAGATATAGCAGTCTCCCGAGAGTTTGATATGCTTATATCAAGAGAAAATGATAAGGTGTCCATCTCTTTTACAGAAAAGCCAGAATGGTCGAAGAGACACATTGAGCGAACAGCAACTAGGGAAAGGCAATTTCTACAACACGGGTCTCACAGCAATTGCAAGACTTATATACCGCTTCATGGTGCTTTACAGTACTCTCTAAGCAGTTTACAGAGTCAGCATATTGCTCCCAACAGTCTGGGTCCTCATAGGGTACATAGAATATTTTAAAATCAGAAGGTAATTAAAGAAAAAAAAAACTAGTTCCAATATGGCAGCTGGCTTAAGACAAAGAAAAAAAAAACCACTGGATAGCAATATCATTTCTTTACCTCTGTCCCATTCTTCTACATTCCATATTCCACTTACATGATGTAAAATAAGTGCTTTTAATCAAGACATCTGTAATTCATTAGACACCACTATGTACTTCATCTGTAATATGTTAAAAGCTTCTGCAACTGATTGGGGGTGGGGGAAAAGGGAATTAACTATTCCACTTGTAAAATCCAGAGCAGAACTTAATAAAAAATATGTGCTTGCTTCTTATTAACAACTTTTGTGCAGATTGTTTATAAATTGTAATTGTATAATTATGTAATGCCACTCATGATTATTTATTTACTCAGGCCATACCAGTGGTGGGATTCAGCCAGTCCGCACCTATTCGGGAGAACCGGTTTGTAACTTTCTAAGTAGTTCAGAGAACCGATTGTTGGAAGAAAGCTCCTTTTGTTTTTTTTCCACTTTACAGGGCTAATCCTGTAAGGAAAGCAGGAAGGAAACATTCTAGTGTTGTTTCTAGCCTAATCTTTATTGACCTGCTTACAGAAACTGCCTCTCCGGTTAACCCTTATTACATTGTAACAGCTAAGGTGAAGTGTCCATCGACCTGAGTGACCTTGAGTTGGCCAAGCCCACCCAGTCACATGACCACCGAGCTCCACTACCCAGATAGTCATTAGGGCAGAGAACCGGTTGTTAAATTATTTGAATCCCACCACTGGGCCATACTCAACCCCATCTATGTGATTCTTTGATTTCCACAGAACCTACAATTACTTGAAATTGTTTCCTGGAAGTTGTAATCCTATTGGAAAGAAATCTGCATTCCATTAAAGCAGGGCTGTCAAACTCGCGGCCTGTGGGCTGGATGCATCACGTGCTGCCTGGTTTAGCGAAGTGGGAATACATACTGATATGTCACATGATGCTGCTGTGAGGCCACACGTTTGACACCCCTGCATTAAAGAGATTATTAAAACCAACACATTGATATAAATGAATTATAAAATAAGTTCAAAAGTGAACACTTACAAATTAGTCTCAAAAAGCAACAAATCCAATTTTCATTAATTTATGAGACTAGAAATAGAAAAAAAGAAGGCTAGGAAGAAAAAAAAAGCTAATCTGGAGATTTATTTATTGAATAAATTGAATGGTTGGATAAAGAAAATCAATTTGGATAAAAAAGATATGCATATATTAATCATTGTTGAGTCATCTGAATGATTTGGAAACATCTGATTTGATTCTATGTTTTTCCAAACTGATAATCCAATTCGGAAAGTTAATTCAGTTGGAAGAATGCTGGATTTTCAAAGCACTAGTAATTATCAAATTACTTTCACAATTATTCCACTCATTTCTATCATTAGTGTTAGCCACTAGTGGGAGAGCAGGAATTTGTGGATAAGAAGGATCTTTTTTAGGGTTTAGCATATAGTTGGGAAGACAAATTGTGATCTTTACAGAAATCCAAATAATTAGAAATGTGCATAAATGATGGTGTGGCTTAACTCCACAAAGATGGACAGCATATGGAGGAGAGGTCTTGAATGAAGAAAATTACTTTCTATTGCTTCCTTTTTCTTTTTTACCCAAATTATAAATCTGAACTCTGTCTGGGATGAAAAGATAGGAAAGAAAGCTGAACAGCTATTTTTTGAAGCAATGATCTCAGCAGCTCAAGGACTTATGATGAGGTTAAATTTTTCATTCTGAGAATGACAAGGACAATATTTGGTCCAAAATAAAAAAAGTAAATTTCCGCTTAAATGATATTTCTTATTTATAATTGCCTCCTTTAGGTTTTTGGGACTTTATAAGCTAAATAACAACTAATCATTCCTAAGAAACAAAATCATGCTATTTTTGTTTGCAAAGAACAATTATAAAAAAGTAAACAAATGTGGAACTCCTCACTCCCTCAAGATTACTCTCCATTGTTTTTAACTATTTTTCTTTGCTTATAAGCATACAATCTGCCTTTACTGAGCAATGGTGACACAGTGGTTAGAATGTAGTATTGTAAGCTAGCCTAGCACAGCCTGGAGTTCAATCCTGACAGGGCTCAAGATTGATTCAATCTTCCATCCTTCTGTGGCTGGTAAAATGAGGTCCCAGATTGTTTGGGGTTAGGGTTATGCTGAGTCTATAAACTGCTTAGAAAGGGCTATAAAGCATTAAGAAGAGGTATATATGCCTCAGTGATATTGCTATTGCTTTAGTCTATGTCCAAAAGAACAACAAATAAAGCAAATAAATATCCTGCATATTTATAATTTAGAATATTTAGAAATGTTTTTTTTAAATAGAATTAATTGGAAAATGTCCAAAACCTATTTGAGGAGACTATGACTGAGGGAAAAAACACACATATTAACACAAATTTTCTTTCCACTTACATGCTCACTGTTAGATACCTTTTCAAACAGCACATAATGCATTCAGAATCCACCCTGCATAAATACTTTTAAAATGAATAAGAGTTGTGCAAGAATGCAGCAATGTTGCTGTTAAAATCGTTGTTACATTGGTTCAGGTGGTGGTGGTGGTGGAATGTACAGTTTATCAATTCGTTTCTTGGCATATTTCAAATACCCGTACATAGGAGATCTCTGGCTCTGCCTTTTCCCATAGTAGTATATCTTTATCCTAACAGAAGATTTGATAGACTCTTTCCTACATTCCCAGTTGTGGTGATGGAAGCATAAATGACTGGAGAAACATAAGCACCTTCTTAGAAGCCACATCTGCATTCTGGAACTCTCTGCCTGAGAAGATGAGTTTGGTATCATCATTGATAGACTTGTGTCAATAATTAAGATTTATTTAGGGAAGCATTTATTTCAGAACTTATTTCATTGATTTTAGAAGTTGTGCATAAGAAACTGAAGGATTGGCGGTGGTGTTAATAAATAAATGATATTTATCGCAGAAGAGATCATTTGGCTGTGTCCAGAATCCTATGTGATCTGTAGCTAGAATTCCAAAATATGCAGCCTATCAATTTCATGCTAAAAGAGAAGAGAATTCCCTCTGTAACCACATTAGTCTCCTCCTCCAAGCAAGAGATGTGAGAGCAAGTGAACTAATTGTCTATCTGTAAAAAGTCACATTGTTATGCTGAAACCAGAGACCAGTATGCCAACACGACATCTTTCAGAAGAACAGCTGAACTGCAGAAAAACTGTTTGCCTAAAATGCTTGCAGTCAGTCATCAAATTCCTCCTTGTAAATTCTGGGTAATCATAACCTCAAGTGGCAGAAGAATCATTCAACACTTTGCTTTATGGAGATATTTCATAACACATTCAAAGTGCATTTGACAACAGACCTATTGAGAAATGTCATTTGTTGGCCATGGAGGATTTCACTGGTCACTTTCCAGAGAACTGTGTGTTTAATTAGCTGACAGAATAAAAAGAAGCAGCAGGAGTTTAGAGCTGAGGAGCACCTGCAATTGAAAATGATATGAAATAATAGGTGGTTCTTAATGTGTCAAATGTTTTTAATGAGGAAAAATAATTATGAAATTAGTAAGGAAACATTTAACTGAATATTGATTTATTAGGTTTGCTAATCGTCATGAATTAGAAGTTGTTCAGCATATTGCCTACAAGACAAAGATAGAGGTGAAAGTAATACAATAATACAATACAATAGCAGAGTTGGAAGGGACCTTGGAGGTCTTCTAGTCCAACCCCCTGCCTAGGCAGGAAACTCTATATCTTTTCAGACAAATGGCTATCCAACATATTCTTAAAGACTTCCAGTGCTGTGGCATTCACAACTTCTGGAGGCAAGTGTTCCACTGATTACCATATTTTTCAGAGTATAAGACGCACCAGAGTACAAGACGCACCAAGGTTTTGAAGAGACAATTTTTTTAAAAAAGTAGGTAGTAGATAGAGGGATAGACAGGGAGAGAGAGAGAATAAGTAAGTAGGTTGGTAGGTACAGGGATATCTATATATCTATATCTATATCTATATCTATATCTATATCTATATCTATATCTATATCTATATCTATATATATATCTATATCTATATCTATATCTATCTATCTATCATCTATCTATCTATCTATCTATCTATCTATCTATCTATCTATCTATCTATCTATCTATCTATCTATCTATTTAAAGTCACAACCCCTGGTATGCCCAAATATGGAAGTTCACTACTTCCATTCTCTGTCCATTGGCTCGTCACAAGAGACCATCCAGACAGAAACCCAATATTTTTACTGTTGCCTTTTGTTACATTTGTGTTGTATTTGTGCTGATAAATAAATAAAGGGAGTCTAGTATAGATCTATTTATAACACATCTGCCTAACATGTAATACAGCCCAGGTTCGAATCTCAGTAAGGGTATGGCTAGCTGATGAGAGCTAAATAGCTTGAAATAGATCTATACTAGTCTCCCTTTATTTATTTATCAGCACAAATACAACACACACACACACGCACATATGTATGTATGTATGTATGTATAGATAGATAGATATAGGTATAGATATAGGTATAGGTATAGCTATAGATATAGCTATAGCTATAGATATAGCTATAGCTATAGCTATAGCTATAGCTATAGATATAGATATAGATATAGATATAGATATAGATAGATAGATAGAGACAGAGAGAGAGAAAGAGAAATGCAGTAGATAGATAGGGAGAGAGAGTAAGGTAGGTAAATAGATAAAGGGATAGAGAGACAGAGAAATAGAGAGAGAGAGAGAGAGAAATACAGTAGGTAGGTAGGGAGAGAGAGAATGAGTAAGTAGGTTGGTATATATATATATATATATGTATGTATGTATGTATGTATGTATGTATGTATGTATGTATGTATGTATGTATTAGATAGATAGGGAGGAGGGAGAGTTGTTAGGTAGGTAGGTAGGTAGGTAGATAAAGGGAGAGAGAGAGAGAAATAGAGAGAGAGATAAATACAGTAGGTAGATAGGTAGGTAGGTAGGTAGGTAGGGAGAGAGAAATACAGTAGGTAGGTAGGTAGGGAGAGAGTAGTTAGGTAGCTAGGTAGATAAAGGGAGAGAGAGAAAAAGAGAGAGAGAGAGAAATACAGTAGGTAGGTAAGGAAAGAGAGAGAGTGTGTGTAGGTAGGTGGAGGGATAGAGAGAAATACAGTAGATAGGTAGGTGTTTCTGCTGGCACAGCACTTGATCAATATAATTCCCATCAATCAGTAAAAGAGCTTTCCAAAAGAAAAAAAAAGTTTTTGCACTCTGAAAACCTCTAAAAAACGGCCTATTTTTTATGAAAATGGGCCTGTTTTTTTCAAACAAAAGGCATGAATAGCCTTGGGGGGGCTTGCAGAGTGCTTGGGGGGGGGGGAGAGAATGAGCAAAAAATGGCCCCTTCTTCGCAAAAACGGGCCCAATTTTTATCAAAAAATTGCATGCATAGCTTTATGGGGGGTTATAGAGTGCTGTTGGGGGCTGGGGGCAAATTTCTGCCCTCCCCAGCCTCCAGGAGCTCTCTGAAAGCTCCATAAGAGTATGCACAGCCATTTTGGTGAAGGGGTGGGGCTTTGGGAGGCAAAAAAATGCTGTATTTGGTGTATAAGACGTATCCAGATTTTCTGCGTCTTTTTTAAGAAAAAAGGTGCGTCTTATACTCCGAACAATATGGTAATTGTTCTAACTGTCAGGAAATTTCTCCTCAGTTCTAAGTTGCTTCTCTTCTTGATTAGTTTCCTCCCATTGCTTCTTGTTCTACCCTTAGGTGCCTTGGAGAATAGTTTGACTCCCTCTTCTTTGTGGCAACCTCTGAGATATTGGAACACTGCTATCATGTCTCCCCTACGCCTTCTTTTCATTAAACTAGACATACCCAGTTCCTGCAACCGTTCTTCATATGTTTTAGTCTCCAGTCCCCTAATCATCTTTGTGCTCTTCTCTGTACTCTTTCTAGAGTTTCCACATCTTTTTTACACCGTGGCAACCAAAATTGAATGCAGTATTCCAAGTGTGGCCTTACCAAGGCATTATAAAGTGGTATTAACACTTCACATGATCTTGATTCTGTCCCTCTGTTTATGTAGCCTAGAACTGTATTGGCTTTTTTGGCAGCTGTTGCACACTACTGATTCATATTTAAATGGTTGTCCACTAGGATTCCAAGATCCCTCTCAAAGTTACTACTATTGAGCAAGGTACCACCTATACTGTACCTGTGCATTTCATTTTTGTTGCCTAAATGTAGAACCTTACTCTTTTCACCATTGAATTTCATTTTGATAGATAGTGCCCAATGTTCAAGTTTGTCAAGATCTTTCTGTATCTTAAACCTATCTTCTGGACTGTTGACTATTCCTGCCAGCTTGGTGTCATCTGTAAATTTGATGAGTTCCCCATTTATTCCCTCATCCAAATCATTGATGAAGATGTTGAAGAGTACTGGGCCTAAAATAGAGCTTTGGGGTACTCCACTACTTACTTCCCTCCATGTAGATGCAGTTCCATTGAATACACATTGAGTGTGGTTGGTCAGCCAGTTATGAATACATCTAGTGATGATGCTGTCTAACTCACATTTTTCTACTTTATCTAGTATGGTCTACTTTATCAAATGCCTTACTGAAGTCCAAATAAATTATATCAATAGCGATCCTCTGGTCCACTAATTTAGTCACTTTGTCAAAGAATGCAATAAGATTAGTCTGGCATGATCTGTTTTTGACAAACCCATGTTGGCTTTTGGCTATTACTTTGTTTACTTCTAGGTGTTCGCTAATTCGTTGTTTGAGTATCTTTTCCAGAATCTTTCCTGGTATTGAGGTCAGGCTGATAGGTCTACAGTTTCCTGGATCTATTTTTTTCCTTTTTTGAAGATGGGAGCCACATCAGCTCTTTTCCAGTCCTCTGGCAGTTTCCCAGTGCTCCAGGATCTCTGAAAGATATAGTTCAGTGGTTCTGAGATCTCATCTGCCAATTCCTTCAGAACCCTGGGGTATAATCCATCCGGTCTTGGTGAGTTGAACTCGTCTAGGGTAGACAGGTGCTCACTTACCATTTTCTTCCCTATTTCAACTTGTGTTCCTAATCTGATTTTTGTGGTGCTGTTTTTGATAGGTTGGACTGTTTTTTCCCTTTGTGTAAAGACAGATGCAAAGAATCAGTTAAATAGTTCTGCTTTATCCCTGTTGCTTGTCACCTTCTTGCCACTTTCTCCCAGCAATGGACTAATTGTTTCTTTAACCCTTTTCTTGTTTTTAGCATGTTGGAAACTTTTTTTTATTTTTTACTTTTGTAAAAAATTAAAGTAAACTTTCCTCATTGTGAGCCTTAGCTTTCCTCACTTCATTTTTACAGGCTCAGGCTATTTGCTGATATTCTGCCTTAGTTATGTTCCCCTCTTTCCACTTTTTATACTTATCTTTTTTTTTTTCAATTTGTCAGAGAGTTCTTTATGCAGCCATGCTGGTTTCTTTTGGGAGCTGTTATTTTTCTTCTTCATTGGTATTATGCTTGACTGGGCTTTTGTAATCTAATTTTTCAAATTTTCCCAAGCTTCTTGAGTTGTTTTCCCTTGAGGATTCTCATCCATGGAAATCTAGGTAGGTAGTTTCTTATATCCATATAGTACCAGGGAGTAGTTCCCATTGAATTTAGAGGGATTTATTTCTGAATTTACATGAATAGTATTGAACTGCTAGGATCACTAGTCTTATGCATGCATAGCTGGATATCAGTCAGCATGCATAGCTGAACACAGTGGGACATTTGGAGCAAACCTGCATAAGTCAAAATGCAATTCACACCTCACTAGTAAAGCTTCCATTGATTTTAAAGCTCTAGGACTTTAAAATCCTAGGGGGGAAGAGACTCCAGTGTAAATTAATGAGATGTAATTCTTTTTCTTTAAGAAACATCAACCCACAGGAAGGAAAAATCAATCAAAGAGTTTACACAATTATGCTACAATTATTTAAGATAGGCTTTCTTAATTGTATTATAGAGTGCATTTTCAAATTGACACCTGTCATTTATAGGCTTGATCCCTGGTGTTTCTTTTTAATCCTTTAGGGGTGATGTGAGGTTGTAGTCATCTGAATATAGGAGGTCAATGCTTTGCTTCATGAGGGAATGTTGAAGCAGCAAAGCACTTTCAGAAGCAGTCCTATCTTCTCTTTTGTTGTGGACATGATGAGAGAGTAAGGAACAATTACAATATGTCTAGTGATAGAGGATTACATAGACCTTTTAAAGTTAGGTCTCAGATCTAGACATGGTATAGACAGTATTAATTACTCCATGAATGACTTATGGTTATACCCCTCATTTTCTTAGTAGACCTCAATATTTCCCATTTTCTTCTGAAACTTTGGCTGCTCAGATTGAGATCTCAAACCTTACAGGAATAATATCCTAAATTCATGAAATATGGGAGCAGTGAAGCCACAAAGGAAGATCAAGTGTACAAACCAAATATATTACCCATTTTGCCATATAGCTTGTATATGCACTCATGCATATGGGGAGGGAGGGAGGGAGGGAGGGAGAGAGAGAGAATGTCCACAAAAATATAATCAAGAAAACTGGAAAATGCATTTCCAAAAATATTCCAAAATTTATTGCGGTTTTTATGTATGTTACAAAACTAACTAAGTAAAACTAAATTTAATAGATTTGTTTATTTCCACCCAGCATATGTCTGGTGGTATTATACTGACTGTTTCCTTTGGGCCCTTTCTGGGATGAACTAAAAGTTTCAACATATCTGCAAATGCCCAGATCTTGGAAATTGAATGATGTAACACATTTGATGTTCAGCCTAGAGATGCTTTTCAACTATAGAAGATAATAGTCAAAATTATAGCATGTCACATAACATGTCACAGGAAGGATGGTTAAAGATTTCCCTATAATTCCCCAATATTTTTTCCTGAAACTGAAGTCATTTTTCTATGGGTGTGTGTGTGTGTGTGCTTATAGGATCTACAATGATCCCACTGCTATCTTTGTTCTGTTATTAGTGGGAATTATATACCCAATAGACTCAACCTGTGCTCATGTTCCATATAATATGATTGTTTTGAATTTGTGCAATTAAGTCATTTTCAACTCCTATAGTCCACATAAATAGATTTTCTCTAATATAACATATTCCTAATCTATTCTTTCAAATCTCCCAATGGTGCACTTCTCACTTCTGTAACTATCCACCTTGCTGATAGTCATTCTCATGTTCTCTTTCCTTTCACCTTTCCTAGCATTAGAGCCTTTTTCCAGAGAGCTGCACTTCACCAAATGTGTCTAAAATAGGATAATTTGAGCCTGATCATTTGTTCCTTGAGTGAGGATTCTGGATCTGTTCGATGAGCCATCAGTTTGTTTTATTGGCTGTCCACATTATTCTCAGAAGTGTTCTCTAACACCAACATTCAAAGGCAACACCAACATTCATATTCTTCTTTTCTTGCTTGTTTACAGTCCACTTTCAGTTCAATAGAATATCATTGCAATACTATGATTTGCACAATTCTGATCTTTGTATGTGTAGGCAGATCACAGCATTTGGATATATTTTCCAAAGCCCATTCTACCATGCATATTTTTGACTGTTCCTTTTGTCAACTTGTAAAGCATTTCCATGACTACTATCAAGTTGACATAGAAAAAGGGAGGAAAGGGAGGAGAATTCCATACATACCTTTGGCCAGAGTCAGGTCTCATATTCCTATAGCTGGCGTGTGAAATGCGCATGTTCATAGCCTGCCACAGCACCTTGTTGGTGGATGTGATTTATGACACAGACAGAAGGGAGGTAAAGTTCAAATGCAATTAAGCGGATATCAGTTTCGGCTCCACAGAAGAACATGCCAAAATGTTGATCCTATTAAATGAATGGATTTCTTTTGAATTTTGTCTCAAGGCTCGTAAATTAATTAGGTCATCTTTTGGAATCTTCACACCTTTACTGTTGAAGGTTGATTCATTGATTTTTGTTGCAACAACATTCACAAATAGTTCCAAATTTCATAACAATTTTCAGACATTCTAGAATTTACCAAAAAAATCTCCTTCTACTGTTTTTGTTGCCCTTCCCATTCCAGATGTTGGTTAAATTCATCACCCATATATATAAATAAGACTAATGCATGCTCGTTTTTCATGCTGACAAAACTAACAATAGTGGGTGACTCAGGAACAGAACTTGCTGTTTCTTCTTGCATTGTCACCAAAATGGAGTTTGGTCATATCCACAAAATTCTCATGTTCATCACAAAGTGAATTTCAGAAAGATACAGCTGAAATTCATAAACAGTATGTTTCACTCTTGCTAGTCAAGCCTCTATTAATTATGTGGTGATGAGATGTAAATGAGATGGAAGTTATGAGATTAAAATTATGTATCATATGCTAAGAAAAATCTTGAGGCATAAAGAAAAGGGAAAGAGAAAAGTTTAGAATAAACTTTTACTTTAAGGTAAGAGAGGAAAGAAAATCTCAAAGCTGTCATTTTTCATTTGTAGAAATGCCAAAATGATTCTACTGATGTTGGAGTTCCATGTAGTTTTTGTTGTTGTTGTTGATCTTGTTGGCATTCTGGAAAAAATTCCTGAAAAGAAAAAGAGAAGGAAAATAAGTAACAACACTATAAAAGCTGCCTTCAATGATGTTTGTTATATGGGGAAAAATTCCCAGCCTTTTGTGTAGAGCCTTTTGCAATAGTTGTATTATTAAATCCTCCATTAGGAACCAGCTCTTTGGTTTCTTGGGATCAGTTGGTTCCGTGGGATCAAGCTCTTTTCATCATTCCCCATTCCATTAAAGTACAGTAGATGATAAAAGATGTTCTCTGTGATCAATGGTACCCTGTTAATGGAATTCTTCCTTTGGGTCAAGATGGTTCCCTATTCTGCACAGATAAATCTAGTTGTTATATCTAACATATTGGCCACATCTTTGTTTTTGAAAGTGGGTTTGTAGACTTCATTAGGTGACATCATATTTAGGATTTCACTGATAACAAGTTTGTATCCCATCTTTTTTCTCCATATTTCAATTGGAAGTTTACCTAGATTTCCAACTTTGTGGCTGCTATGAATAATTATTTTTCATGTCATCATTATTACGCTCTGTATCTTGTTTTACTTGCTTTAAGCCATTTCAATTGTGGTTTGTAGGAATAGGATACAAAATCATAAAAACAAATAAACCTGGGTTTATCCATATTGAATGGATATTCAATATGAACTGGTTTTCAGGAAACACGTTGACCTTGGCTACTGAATGACTTCCCAGGATTCCTGGGCCCCCAGCTGATACTTTAGTTTCCATAAATATTTTATAAGTTGCCCAGAGTTTTCTAAAAAGGGTAGATATGACAAATTTACATAATAGTAAGAGCTAGCCTTCAGTGAAATCATATGATTCATTCAAGATGAAAATTGCATTAAAGATGGCTTTTAATAGAAAAGAAAGAAAAATACCATGCTTCCAATGCAACTGATATACTTACAGTAAGTATTTATGCATATAGAAATAAAAAGAGAACAAAAGCTGTCTACTTATTTGGCAATATATTTGATTTTTCTGATAGATAATCTACATCCCATCTTTAGTTTAAACATATGCTATCTGGTGCAAAAGACCAGGTCCACATTATGGCTTCCATTAAGCTGATTTATTGCTAAAAGTCTATGCACAGGAATCTTCTGAACTAATGGTCAGCACCTGGTTAGGAATAAATAAGGGTAAATTGCACTGAACGGGGAGTAGTTGGACTTAATTCACTTGTGGTTACATAGGAATTCTAGGCTGATCCCTCTTTTCACTCTGCTTACAGGTGCTATAATTTTTCTCTTACACCTGGATAGGCTAGTCAAAAAAGAGTAAATGATATCAGGAAAGAAAATAAAAATCATTCTACAAAAATGCATATGCCAGAATTTCAAGGACTTCCTTTTTACATGGTTAAAACTAAACTGAAATGGAATTTTTCTCTGGAGTAATAGAATAATTATACATATACTTTCAAATATAAATGTGTTATGAGCTTGTACTTTCTTAAGGGAAATCAGATAAAATGGTGAAATGCCATAAAAAGGTAGAATTCCAGGAGAAATGAGGGAAAGAATCCTATTAATCTGGAAAATATAGATTTTATTTGTCGTCTTACATCGTTAACTCATCATTCAACTTCAACTATTATTGCCAAGGCAAAAAAAAATTGAAGGAAATACCAAAAAAATATTCATTTTGAATTATAATACCATTTGCTGGATTATATGCAAATCTGTTAACAACGCTAGATGTTGATTTTTTTAAAAAAATTGATGTAGCCTAAAATAAGAAGTGTCTTGACAGATATAGACAGTACTAGAATCTAAGTTAGCTTCCAAACATATGGACACAGTTATTGATTCAACTGTGCAAATTCTATGCAAGTCTAAATTTTTAGTGTCCTTTTCCTTTCCTTTCCTTTCCTTTCCTTTCCTTTCCTTTCCTTTCCTTTCCTTTCCTTTCCTTTCCTTTCCTTTCCTTTCCTTTCCTTTCCTTTCCTTTCCCCTTTCCCCTTTCCCCTTTCCCCTTTCCCTTTCTTTACTGCCAATGCATAGACAATACATGACCATCCTGAAAGAGATAGCATCCGAAAATAATATGAGGCTGAGATCCTAATTTGCATAACTGAACTTTGGTTCAGTTAATGGTTATAAACAAAAGGTGCCCTTTTATTTTTCAATACAGGTAGTTCTCAACCAGTAATGGTATCCTCTTTTCTTCACTACTGATTTAGTAGCGGGAACACGTGCACATGCGCAGAAGGTCCGTGATTATGTCTGGGTGGGTGGGCGGAGCCTCACGACGCTGCCACTACCAATTCGCCCAAACCGGGGCAAACCAGCAGAATACCACTTCTGTTCTCAACTTACAACAGTTCATTTAATAACCATTTGAAGTTACAATGGCATGGAAAATAGTGACTTATCACCATTTTTCATACTTATGACCATTGCAGCATCCCAATGGTCATGCGATTTACATTCAGATACTTGACAACTGACTTATACTTATGATGATTGCAGTGTTCAGGAATCATTTTGTGTCCTTTCGACAAGCAAAGTCAATGGAGAACCCATATTCATTTAACAACGATGTTACTAATTTAACAACTGCAGTGATTCGCTTAATAAATGTGGCAAGAACATTCGCTTAACACCATTTTCACTTAACAACATATGTTTTGGGCTTAATTGTGGTCATAAGTTGAGTACCACCTGTAATAAGCAATAGAATATGTGGTGGGGAGAAGGATGGAGATGTCAGTAAAGCCATTCTGATCTGACTATATGCTTCCTTTTTGTTTGCCTTATTAGTTAAAGCTGAAATCTGCCTTCTTGAGTGCATACTGTAGTATTTTACTCCACTTTGTAAGCCCAATTGGGAAGAATCTTCTAGCATCAATCTGAAAACATTATAGCATCTCCAGAGGCTGGAAGAGGTCACATAAGTGCTTTTCTTTTATTGATTTTATAATCATGTCACTTATCCATATTCAAAGTGTTGTGTCTAGCCACTTAAACAAGGTTCTGTATTACGATCAAAATATCTTGGTGTCTTCATGGTTTATTGTTTTGCTATTCGAGTTATTTCAAATAGAATTTAGGTGATGGCTGTTTTGGAGTTAAATAAGCTAGTGATGTCCCTCCCTTCTTAGTCTGCTGAAATCATTACCTAGCAATAAATTCACTGATTTCAGGAATTTGGTTCACAGTGAAAGTCCTGTAACTTAATAACATAAAATAACTCCAGCAAATTGAAGAAGAAAGCCTACGTCTCCCTTATTTTATCATATATTAGAAACAATCCCAAATAATTGTAATGTATGGAAATTGGGTTTCTTGACTAGAATAATCATTCTCTGGTATGCAGAAGTAGCAACTAAATGCCTCATTGTTGCAAGCATTCATGGAAGAGGAACTTTTAACAAGTGAATAAAAATATATCAATGTGAAACATGTTAACTCACTGTAACAGTGTATAATTTAACATTCACATTAAATGTGTGTTATAAAAATATCATCAACTTTTAGTTTTTAACAGAAAATTAAATGCCCAAATTGTGCTAATATAATGGTGCAGTCTACATTAGAAATTTAACAAAACAGTTGCAAAATCAGAATCCCGTTTTCTTCTCCACATTCTCCCCTATCTGAAACCCAGTTAGCCAGTTCACCAGCTGACTGAGACTGGGCTAGCCACTCTCTCTCAAAACCATTTCTGAAAAACCATATGGAGAAAACTATATGGACCTGTCCAGGCAGTTGCCAGTAACCATTGCTATCTAGAGATGGGGTATAAATTGGTATAATAAAATTATAAATTCAATTATTGGACAACCACATCAGATTCTATCATGGATTTAAACTACAACATAAATAGAACGGTTACTATTACCCTAAGGAGGGCAGAAGAGAATGAAAAACCCACATAAATTCAGTTTAAAATAAGAGGAAACATTTTGTTATATATTTTAGCAATTGGAAGTTATGCACCAGCATATTCCCTAGAGCTTGAAATGGGGCACAAAGAAGGGCACAAAGAAGTAGCTACTATAAAAATACTAGAGTTCAAAGAACAAAAATGAGACAAACAGGGACAATTTCCCCACTAGTGAGTTCTATATGATTAGTCTACTCTAGAACAAATTTACTGTCATCTAAATATATTGTACCTAAATAGCAGTAATGAAGATGTGTTTCACATCATTTCAGCAATGGTTAGGTGATGTTATGGTGTTATTAAAGGAGAAACAGAAGAATTATACATGTAACAGGATTAGCATTCTTGAAGGTGATTTTTAAATTAGGTACAATTGAAAACTTCATATGGAAGCATAAATGCTAGTGATTTGTACAATATTTCTAGACTATGTTGTTCATAGCTTTTTTGGTTTTTCCACATTTATCTTCTGCCCTTGCAGGAATTTTACTGGATGCTAAATAAATGCTTCAAAAGAGTACATTATCCTCATTAGCACTCATCTCATCTCAGCTGAAATTTTAGGATCCTAGGAAAACAAAGACTGTCTGATACTTAGTACCATAAATGTGCAACACAAGGAAACCTCCAAAAGGACAGGAACTATACTACCATTGGTTATACATCTATACCCAGATTTTTATGCAAACTGTTTATTGCTGTTGCAATATGTTTTATCTCTTTCTAAGTATGGTCAAAATGTTTAAAGAACATCTAGAACATTTTTGCAACTCACAAGAAAATCAATGAATATAAATTCCAAAATGTTCATCACAACATTAAGAACACTATCAAAACTGCATTTAGTTATATGAAAACCAAGCAGCTTGTGATAGTGTTCTTAACAGATATATTTGTACTTGTTTTGGTTAGAGTAATTTGATGTTATTTCCTTTAAGGTTATTTTATTTTTGTAAGCATCCCTCTCAGGATTGGTTGGAGTTGGGCAGCATTCAAACTGAATAAAATATGAAATGAATAAAATTGTATATTATAGTAATGTAAAGGAGATGCATAAACAGGATTATCTGACAGATTATAATAAAAAAAGCCAAGTTGGAGGTCATAACAACGTGACTGACAACATGAACTATTAGACTATGCCTGTTTTTTTTATGGATGATATATACGTTTATGTAGGCAGCCTTCCTGACATATTCTGCCATGCCTTATGGAACAGCATCCTTGCAGGGCATCTGTAACGTCATCATCAGAGCCATGGTAGCACAGTGGTTAGAAAGTAGTATTGAAGGCTAATTCTGCTGACTGCCAAGTAGTTCAACAGTCCGAGTCTTGCTGGCTCAAGGTTGACTCAGTCTTCCATCCTTCCAAGTCAGTAACATGAGGACCCAGATTGTTGGGGGCCTTATGCTGACTCTGTAAACTGCTTAGAAAAGCTGTACAGCACTGTGAAGCAGTATATAACTCTATTGCTATTGCTATCACATACTTGAAATGGTTGTTAGACATGATGAAAGGGAAAAGGAAACCAAATTTATCTGGCATCTCATTTTTTTCCAATTCATATGTCTTTGTATTGGCTTAACTGGCCTTACTGGGACTGGTTTATTTTGATTCTGTATCATTGGGAGCTGGTCCCTAAGTTAGAACAGTATTAAATAGTTGTATTTAATGTAGTCGGTGGCTTCCATCTGACTGTGAAAAGCGGCCTGTTATATAAGACAATCTGCTTATTCATGGTTTTGCACTGACAGATATTGTAGCTGACATAATTCATTTAAAATCTGAAACTGGAGTGGAAGTAAATAGCAGAAGAAATCAAGAACATCTATATCATACAACACAGAGGCTATTGGAATTTATTAAAAATTCTAAGTGCTTTGTATTCATCCCACTTCAGAATGCAGCTAATATGTAGAGCAACTTATTTGCAGAACAATATAGTACAATAATAACATAACTATAAGCAAATTATTGCCCAAGTGCTTCCAAGAAAAGAAAAATATTGGTCATAATTATAATCACTGTAGATAATTGGTAAGCAATAAGGGCAAGCACAATAGTTCATTACAGCTTATCTTCAATTAGTTGACAACTGTATTTTTCAGCATACATAATGTAATTTGGAGGAAAGGTGTGTAAGAATCTATTTCAAGACAATGAACTCTTAAGAAAATAATAAGTGTCATTTCTTCCTTCAATCTGTTAACATTTATTTGGCTTCATTATATAATGCACAGGTACATTTCCCAAAAGAAATGAATTAGGACATTTGTATACTGTACAAGCTTAAATATAAGAATAATACCCAATTCTATCTTCACTTCTAATGTATTAATAGAAATCAAGTAGTATTTTTCTTTGAAAAGTCAAGTAAATAAAATAATTAACAATGTAATGCCATTATAATTCAGCCAGTTCATCTGGAGTGGCATTTGGGAAAAAAAAGTATAATTGTTTGGTAGGTGCATTCTTTTTAGAAAATTTGGTAGGGAAATTGTCATATAGCACACAGAGATATAAGTCACATAGATCAGAACTTCTCCCAGCTAAATGCTACTGCACAATGCAATGTGTACCTTTAAAAATAAAATTATGAATGGTTTCTAACTTTACAATTAAATCAAAATATTTATCCCTGCATTTGTTCCATGGAGATTTTGCTGCTGAATGGAAGATTTTCAGCAGCCATTGTACAACATCAAAGGTGAACATTGATAGACATCACATGAGGGAGACAAATAAACAGAGGCAAAGCAACTATTAGAGTAAAAAGCATATAGATCAATCAAAAGAATCAATATGGGCATAAACATATGATGAAAAGGTAATTAATTCTTTTCTTTTGTATGCCTCCCTCTCAAAAGCATTCACTCTCTATGCATCTCTTTCATGTCTCATCACATTTCTTTTATCACAGCAGTATTTTGCCTGCTCAGAAAGATTTTCATCTGTCAGATGGGTTTTGATACTAATATTTTAAACATGCAGAATATTAGCAACAGCAAAAACTCTAATACTTTTTTTGCATTGATATTGTAAGCTATCTCATTGATGAGTGCGTATCGGTAAGTTTTTAAACCATCAGACATCAAAACATTTCAGTGACTAAAAAGGGTGACACGAGTTTCTCTTTGAATGCCAGATCACATTTGCTTCATTTGCTTTGTGTGTGTGTGTGTGTGTGTGTGTGTATGTGTACGTTTTGATCAGACTATTAAAATATATCCCTTATAATTTTATAGGAGGAGATTAAATAAGATTCAGTGATATCAGTGATTTTATCCTGCTCTAGCAAGTAATTTGAGAGATATCTCTTAAATCCAGCCTATACCATGCAGACATCAAATAGTATAATTTGTTTGTTTAGAACTATAACTATTCATGTCTTTGTTTCTATACTGTAAATTATGCTCTTAATTCTGTAGGAGGCCACCTTTAATTGCCCATTAAAGCAAAACTATATTTTTATGGAACAAGTATACAGTTGAGTATAGCACACTGGCAAATGTATATGCATGTATATGTGTATGTACACATGTACACACACGTACGGAGTGATAAAAAGAGTAAGCATCCATACTTGGAAGTAAATTAATACTAAAATATAGCAATCTAAAGTATCCTGTGAAAGGCACAGTTAAAGTAGATGTGTTGTCATAGAATTGATATTTGAAGTAAGGTTAAAGATTCTGATATAAAAACTTGGAAACCCAAGTGGTCTAACATTAACTATTCTCTTAAGAAATATTATTCTTAACTGTCAAACTCTGAAAGAAGGAAGGAGGTACCCTATTTTTACATGTCCTTTGTGATGCTCTTGAAATTAGCAACAGGTGTTATAATATCCCAATTTTTCTCCGAGAAGAGTTTGACTGTTCTTGCAATAGCAGAACAATTACAGTGTCTTACTGTGAGGACTGAAAGACACTGAGACTGAGGTAACTGTCTATACTGGAACATAGTTTCTGTATCTTGGTTTGAGGTTTGTAAAAAAAATAGTATCTAGAATACAAAGCTTAGGGAAGTGGCTTAGAAGAGCTTAGTTCTCATTGACGAAAGCACAGTTTTCCATGCCACAATTGGTGGTTTAAGCTAACTCCCTCTCAATCAACATCTAACAGGGCATGATTTAATAAGGTTTTATAATCTACAAAAATGGGAGGAGTGAGAGGAGGGGGTGGGCCCCATTATTGTCATTCATCAAAGGACCCCTTTCACTTTTCTTTGCTTTCACCTGCTGGGACCCATTTGGTCTCTTTCAAAGGAAATGCACTGACAAAAATGAATGAGAAATGGAAGAATAAGGGCCCTCATTCTATCCAATAGCATAATCAATGGGTACTTGTTATCCCTATTGTATTTCACAGAGGTAGTTGTAAGACAATTAAATCTTGCTTCTCAGGCAAATAATTTTGGTAGTTAACCTGAAGCAGCCAACAATATTGAAAAGAATGAATGCATGTGAAGCAATGATGTAATGGGATACTCTTTTGCCAAGGAAAGGGAGGAGAAAGGCCTTTATGATTTCATTAAACTACAGTATATGTGAACCATAATTACTGGCTGATATCATACAAATCCAGGAGACGAAGCTGCTAAAATGCAGTTTTCCAAAAAATGTGACAAAAAAGGTGAGTGATTTTGATACTATTTTTAAAAATCCCACTTTTAGTAAATCAGAGCAAAGGAGAAAAGACGTTCTTATGCAATACTTTGTCAACTTCCTATTTATTAAGATAAAATAGTGTATCTTAATAGAGGTTTTTATAGTTAACATCAGTGTTGCATGAAGTCTAATTTAGTTCTACTTTTAATTTCATTAATATTCTTGTACTGAATTGCATTTAAAAACTGAGATGCTCTATAGGTTGCATTTTAATCCAATCTGCTTTTCAAAACATTATCTATTTCTCTGTATGAAAATTGTAATATTCAGTTCACCAATAAAGACTTCATTATCTATAATAATCTCATCAATATCCATGCTTATTTCTTCTATCTATATTAATTCTGACTTGCAGATTTCCTCTCTCTGATTTTAGTGAGAAAATACTGAATCCTCAACTTAAATAATGCTATTGAGATAATTGTACTGTTAAATGGAGAGGAACATCCCTTACTGTACTACCTTAAAAGTCAGTTTGTGCTTTTTTGGTTTCTTTCTTTGGGCATGAAAGTCTCCATTCATTTGAGCCACAAAGCTTACAAACTCATAACCATTCTTCATAATAGATTTCAAATGCAACATCTTATCAAGAATTAAATTTAGGAAGTTGCAGAGCGCACTCCCATTCAGCAAGTAAACATAGTGCTTAAGCAATATTTTAATATTATTTTGATCAGGCACTGCAGTGGCAATGAAGGGAGTGAAGACAACACTATTTTCAGGAAGCAAAGTGGAAAATTCAATTTGTTGAGCCACAGTACCCTATGCTGTACAGTCATGGTTCTTTTAGTATTATTTTGAAGGAAATAAATAATTCAAACACTAAATATTTCTAGATATAAAGTCCTGTATTCAGTCAAGTTAAATTTAAATTCTAGGAATCAGTGTGCTAAATCATTTGATCGTTAGACTTCTCCTGTAATCAGCAGTTCAGTCTAATTTCCATAAGGATCTTTCATTGTTTTATCATCCCTATACAAATGGGTGGATTAAGGGAGAGACAATGACTATTTTAGGTTTCTATGACTAGGATAGATCAGATCCTCAGTCATCCCATCTTACTCTTATCCACTGCATTGCTCAAAGTCTTATCCTGTAGATTTCAATGAATCTTTAGAAAGTCATGTTGACTGGCTTAGATTGCAATCCAATCACCCTTTACCTGCGAATAGCTGCAGCTGAATTCAGTGGGTCTAAGACATTCTTTGCAGAAAAAATCTTACTATGACGATGTTCTCTGCTCTCCCAATGATAAGTCACAAGTCATGAGATGACATCATTCTTACAGTCACTTTATTTTAACTTTGTCAAAGAACCCATTCTATCCATTGTGGGCAATGCGTTCCTTTAATATGTTTGTAGGAAATTGCTAGGTAGTGGCCTAAACTGAATGAATATTGGAAAAATATTAAATGCCTGGGAAAAGATTTATATGTGAATTGTATGTACATACACAACTGCATACACAAAGGCATTCATACTTATTACAGATGGTTAGTACAATTTATTTAAGCATTGCCAGTTAGACTGGGCAGATAAGAGGTTAAACTTAGGTCTTCATCATTGTCCAACATGACAAAGCTGTCAAAGATGAACCGCTTATCATTTATTCTCTGGAAAATACACATACTGAATGATTTGTGTACATGTTAATTTGCATAAAAATAATACATTAGAACCCTAGTTTTTATTTTGACATTCTTTTTTATTTCTCTAAAAGAAAATATAAGGATGGCAAAAGAATTTTTTTAAAAAAACAAGAAGAGAATGAGAATGTTTTATGCTGTGTAACAATCTGCATAAACAACATCAAAGATACCTAAATTCCAACATATATAGAATGTGTGTAGGATTATGAGCTCTAGGGAAACTGATAGATCTTTGTAAGGATAGCCTCCCACAAGAAACCATGATCACGATGGAGTAAGACATGCTATGGTTTCACTTTCATTCATCCCAACACTGCCTTTGAGTCCCTGTCAGTTTCTGTACCCTTCAACAAAAAAATGATTGACAGGTTGTTTCAGGCTAAGGCATGGGGGACCAACTGCTGTTGTTAGTCAAATGTTACTCTTAATTCAATGTAGAGAAGTGAATGGGAGAAAGGATAATAGAATTTCGTTCATGTTGTGCAGCATTTCTGGTCATACAAATGGCCTTCTGGAAAGTGACATACTTCCTAGGACTGCTATTATTCTTCACAGGGAATAAATTGCATTCTTTAAAAGTTTTCTCTTCTTTCATCAGCACTTTCGTTATTTTTCCATACCAACACCATGTTCATGTAATTTTCTGAACTTTGTACTGTGTGAATTTATCTGAATTCAGAATCTTGAATTTCATTCATTTGAATCATAGTGGACATTCTATATTTGTAGTTGTTTCCTTCCCAGAAATGCCAATTATGCAAGCATTATGTTACTCGGGTTTTCTGCATATGTTGAATACAGAACAATAGTATGCAGGATCAGATACAAATATCATTGCAAAATAATACATGTATATGATGCTTTACTAATTTGTTATTAATAAATTAACTTTCTCCTAGAAAAACCTCAAGTACAATATTTTAAACAACATCGCAAGCGTCCAATCAACACTCAAACCAATATAAAAACATTAAAACAATAAAAAGTTGAAATTAACTTTTTAAAGTCTTATTTTTTCTAAGCCCCATGGATAACTGCCAATTACAGTTGCATAGACAATACATTCCACAGCTGGAAGCAATAGAAGAGATACTTAATAAGGAATGTATAGGGAACGGGATTAAGAAAGGCAAGATGATGGCTGTGACTATGACATCAAAATTCTACTCCTGTTTACAAGTGTCCTATTCTTGTTTAAACAGATTTTCCCCTACCTCATTATTGCATGAGTGCCATTGTGCACATTGCATGAAATTCCTTATTTAAAAAAAATGCATTCAAATGCATTCCATAGAGTTATTATGGATACATAGCATAATCTTTTTAATATACATTGTCATATTTTGGAATCATACTCCATTCCTCTTTATTATGTCTCCCAATTTTAAAAACAGAATTATATGCCTAGGCCAAACATTAAAAAGAATAGGTTGAAATCGGCTGATATGATGAATTTTTGAAATAATTGTGTCATTGAGCAGGTAGTTTCTAATCAAAAGCCAGGTCAACAGCTATACAGATGTGATACTCATTGCCTTATAGATATATATTAGCCAATAGTTGTTGCTGTCCAATATAAGTTACAGTTAAACAAGTCTGAATGTACACCTTATTCATATGCTGATGGAAAGGCAATTAGGAAACAGCCTTCAGATTAGCTAGATGAAATTTCTAGATATTTTTTAGCAATAGAATCATATCTAGTTTTTACAGAAAAAAAAGAATCCAAGGCTCATTTAACAGAAACATATGAACTTATACTTCTGCAGTGAGTGTGTCTGTGTGTCTGTACATTTTAACATCTTTCTACTATATTGCCGAAAAAGTCTTCAAATCAGTATTTGTTTAAAAAAAATCTCATTTAGGACTGTCACAAACTAAAAGGATATAGCAGGGCCAGATTACAAGCTGTCCAGTGTTGTGTTTAAAATGGGGGGAGGCATACAGATCTTTTAAATAAAGAAATAAAGGGCAACTAGTGCCTAAACACAACCCAATAATGATGTCTCTCAATTGTAAGCAAAACTATCACACTATGAAATGGAAACAAATGTAATATCTGACTTTCAAATCAAAATTTTAAATTTTAGTTACTCATTATGCCAATGAAAATGTTTTTTTAAACAATTCAGATTAAACTTGACACAATAAATAAGGAGCATTACAAAACATTAACTGAAGAAAAGTGTGGCATGGAAAGAGTTAAGGACATGATAGCCATGGGCGGGGGAACTCTGTCGTGTAACCCCTCTTTTCTTGATGTCCTAAGTACATGCTTAGTTTGTTTAATGGGACCTTGAAGCTATATTAAATGGATCTGACAGGCATCAGAAACAATCTTTCATCCAAACCTTTCAAAATGTTGCTGTCATTAAATAACTGTATAGAGGATCCCACAAAGTCCTGTAGAATGGGCAAAGCAGATCTAAGGGCAGTAGTTTCTCATTTTTAAGCATAAAACTGGAATAATCTCATGAAAAAAATATTGCAAATATTTAAGTCTCCAACTCAGGGTGATCCCAGTTTCAGTAGTAAGAGTATAATAAAAAAACGGAAGGATATTAAATCAGGAAGAATTCTACCATCATAAGCATTGTTGGTTATAATCAGTGTTCCTCTGTTACTTTTCCTCTGTGGTTGGATGAATTTTGTCTGCATGGACTTCTTGGGTATGTATCTAGGTTTGCCTTTGTTGGCAAAATATTATAATTTCCAAGACTTCTTATTTTTTTTTTAAATCCTATATGTTCTGGCATTTACAAAACTATCTGGATGCTATGTTTCATACTATACCAAACATGTTGATCTAGAAAAAAAATCTCATTGACTTTAATGGGATTTGTCTGTAATGTATTTGTGAAGGTTTTGCCTTGATCCCTAGATTTGTAAAATTAGATTTGCTTTATTATTTTATTAAATTAGATTTCACTTTTATTTATAGGCATTATTATTTATTGTATTCCCAGCACACTACACAAATAAAGAATTGGGAAGGATATATTCTAAGATCAGTGAGTGGTGGGATTCAAATTTTTTTACTACTGGTTCTGTGGGTATGGCTTTGTGGACGGGCTTTGTGGGCGTGGCAGGGGAAGGATGCTGTAAAATCTCCATTTCCACCACACTCCAGGGGAAGGATGCTGTAAAATCTTCATTCCCTCCCCTTCTAGGGGAAGGTTATTGCAAAATCCCCATTTCTTCCCGATCAGCTAGGACTCAGGAGGCAGACAATAGATGGGGTCAGGGCTAGTCAGAGGTGGTATTTACCAGTTCTCCGAACTACTCAAAATTTCTGCTACCGGTTCTCTGAAACTGGTTAGAACCTGCTGGATACCAATTCTGTCTAAGATGTTTAAAGTATTTTAGTGCTTCTTACATATCGCCTCATAAACCCTAGGGTTGTTTCCTACATATAGGAATATGGTTTAAAATATAATAATATAATTTTTTCTACTTGTCCGAAATAGTTGCACTACACCAGAGGTCAGCAAACGTAAACACACAAAGAGCCATTTGGACCCAATTCCCACAGAAAAGAAAACTCCGGGAGCCCACAAGGATCCTAACCGGAAGCCCCCTGTTCAATTCTGGAACGGACAGGAAGTTCAGTTCCCACACCTTAGAGTCTCCTCTTAGTGCGGCGTACTTTTTCCTCTACCTGTCATAACCGAAAGCCCTATCAATTGTGGAGACAATTGGAAAACCCTCTCCTTGCCATAGAGTCTTCTCCTGGTGCACTGGGCTTTCCCCTCCCCCACTGGAAGCTTCTCTCAAAATTGTGGTGCCAACCAGTGACGGAGCCGCAGCAGACGGAGGAAAGAACCACATGAGGCTCCAGAGCCGCAGTTTGCTGATCCCTGCACTACACCATCTGACAATGTAGAAGACTTTTAGGAGAAGAGTGCAATTAAATTGGGGGGGGGGGAGAGAGACAGAAAAGAGCCTCCTCATTACATATTGGCACTCTGTATATGCTGAATGAGGTTTGGGACTAGGACATTTTCTCTGGTCACACATAGAACATCTACTTAATTCATGCCTAAAGAGCATTTGTGTCTGCAAAAATGAAGAAAAGATTTCAGGAAATAGTGAGTGAAAAGAAAGATAAGGAAAAGAATATAATCTTGTGGTCAATCTTCTAGAAATTTCCAATCACAATGCTTTGGTGGAAATTTATTATCCTTTTTACTTGCAGAATTAACCTGGTTCTATCCAAAAAGAATGCTCACTTTTTTCTAAAAGTTCAAGATTTCTTTTTTTAAAAAGACTAGTCAAAACCTTCTGATCTTACCTTTCTGTGATAATACAGGTTTCTGAGTATCTGCTTTGCGGTGTCTGTAATGACAACACACATTGTAGTTACAAAAACATTAATAGTTGCCTCTTGAAAAAAAGACAAAGAAAAAAAGCCAGTTTGGGACAACCATGGCCTGGATGACTGAGAATTTCCACAGACATATCTATTGGTATCTCTCTGAATGAAAATGGTAGAGGAGACCCTTACTGAGATTCCATTTGGTGTAGAGGCTAAAGCACTGGTCTAGAAACTGGGAGACCATGAATTCTAATCTTGCCATTGGTACAAAGGTGGCTGGATGGCCTTGGGCCAGTCCCTCTCCCTCAGTCCTAGGTAGGAAGGCAATGGCAACCCCTTCTGAAATCTTGCTAAGAAACCTGCAAAGACTAATCCAACACTAACTTGAAGGCACATGCACACACCAATATAAAATCCTTACCAAGTTGGCAACTTTCCCTGCAACTGTAATCATATTCATAACTGACTTTTAAAGACTATAACTTTTAAAATCTTACATCTCTTACTCTAAAATTCTGGTTTTGTTCATTTAACTGTTTTTGTGATATGTGAACTGATTTCTTCAGTTCAAAGATTAAAAAATAAATGTATACCAATGTGTTTATTTTAAACCACAGGAATTTTGACTTTTCACTTTCCAAAACTCACTTTAGACTTAGGGTCTGAGTTGATTGAAGCTGTCTCAGATTTGGCTCAATATATTTCCAGAATCACTGAATTGAGTCCCTGAATTGCATCTGGTGGTGAGGGTATCCTCCTAGTAGTTAGACAGAGCAAGGGAGCCATGATGGTGGGAAAAGAGGCAAGCTAACAGGCTGGAACCGGAATAAAATAATCCATATGATGATGATCAGCTGACCTTTTACATGAGCATCTGTATTATATTGTCTGTTTTATTTCATTTGTTCTTATTGTTAGAGGAATAGAACACTCAATTAAAAAAAGCCTAGAAATGTTGAGCATATCCATTGTATATTTTAATGAAGGTGCTTTATCTCATTCTAACTTGATCCATAAAAAATTAACCAAAATAAAATGGAAAAGGAGTCGAAGTTGCCTGCAAAATTCAAAAATCCTTAAATGAACAATACATTAAAAAAATCTTAAAATGAAACAAAAAATCACATGATAACAGTTGGGGAAAAAGGGAATTTATTATGCAGTGTCTGTATAAACAGAACAGTATCAGTAGCGTAGGAAAATAAATTATTCTGCTCACTTTCCCAGGATGTAATATCTCTTCTGAGCATATGTAAATTTGCTTTAAGAGGTTTAAAAAGGAGTTTCTTAAAATATACTCCAAACTATAACAGATTTGTCATTCATGCACTGCTGAGCTTACAAGCTTAATTTTACTTTTTTTGCTATTATTTTAAATCAAGGCACTTATCTGAAAGATCAAAACAGCTTTTAAATGGACATTTTTGTGATAGAGAAAATGATAATATGTGTAGAAATATGGTAATTTTTCTACAGTGAGAGAGATACTGATAAAGAACTGATAGGTATGCTCTGAGCATACATTTACTATGGGCTAAATTAATTCTCCCTGTAATCTAAATATCAGCATCCAGCCTACAGGAAAAAAAATCAATTTGTCTCTATCAGCCTACACTGGGAATCAGTGATACTACTTTCTTGGTTTCTAACTGGAAACTCAAACTAAACAATGAAATAAATCTAATGGCAGCATTTTAAATACATCCAGGGATGTAACTGAATCCCACTCTCAACTATCAAAACTAGAATATATATCTCACTATCACCACCTAGGTTGCAGTATAGGTGGTATGAGAAAAGGGCTTGGGTTAACAAATGTTATATTTCTTTGACTGATGAATAGTTTATATATCAAACATTAAATCTCTGTATTCTCCCAAGAAGGAGGAAATTTGCATAAATTCAAATAAAACAGATTGGAAATCAACTATTTTGAAACAGAATTAGGCTGCTATTTTTTTAAAAAAATCTGTTGTTGCATTTTTAAAAGTCATCTAAACCATAATGGTAATAAAAATATTGTTGATACTATGGAAAATATGGTTATACGGTTATCTCTCTCTATTTATTTCTCTATAAACATTGGAGTGTGCTTTAAGTCAAGTCTAAGAAAGGAAGAACTATCAAAAAGCCTGGTGAATCACAGCTTACTGGATGCCAGTTCAAAGAATTTGCATGCAGAGAAATCCCAGGGCAGTGCTTTCATGCCATCTAGTGGAAGCAGGCAAGATATTTTGCAAAATCCTTAAACTTCCCAAAGCTCCCTCAGCAAGGAGCCTAGTCAGCATTCAGGAAGCCGTTTAAATTTATTGCACGATGCACATAGCATAAGCTATCACAACTTGTCCTGCAGTGTTTGTGTATGTTTGAGTGCATTCATAAAAAGCTCAAAATGGTCAAAGCTTTAACACTATTATGTTCCTCGGTAATGCAGTAGGGATTATATTGATTATACTGGATAGGATTGGATATATAGACCTGGTATTGTCCTTTCTTCCTCTGCTTCGGATACTATTTCAATAGGTTTTCTTAAAGCTTAAACAGAAGACTGGGGGTTACTAATAAGTATTTTAGTTCAAGATGATGATGATATCCATTCTATTTCCTTGAGTTTTTCTATGTTCTGACTGGTGTCAGCTTTCATGGTGTTTTCTTCTGACAAATTGAACAAATAATACATTTCACAAACCACTGGAATTGGGTCTACTAAAATTCAATTGTTTTTTTTTCACTGGATTTCAGCTTTATTTAATTATATATCATATTTGGCCCATTGATCCATTAGAACCTCCCTCATTGGAAGGCTAAGATGGCCCATTATTTTTGTGAAGTTCTCTTCAGTGGACATATGAGTTCTCACCTGATCTTCAAAGGGAAACAAAATCTAAATTTTGTCCCAAGAAATTGAAAGTGTCCAAAGTCAGGAAACCCTTCTCTACTTTAATCATGGTTTCCAATATGCTGAAAAAGCCTACATTTATTTTCTTAATATTCATTAGGTTTGATGAAGGATAATTTGTTCTCAAATGCCTTTCAAAGGAAAATTCTTATGGATGTTGTTCATTTCTTTAGTGATGAGACAAGGGTAAGTGTAACGATTCTGTTTTTCCATCTATAAAAATTGTTCTGTGGGACTCTTACCCTTGCATTACATCACAAAAAAACATGTCCAAAATGAACTTGCCTATTAAGCATTTTGAGAGGCCAGGAAAGCTTCGGTATCATGGGAACTAGAAAAAAATAGTAATAGCATCACCTATCACCTCTATAATGTACATTCAAAATAAATTTTCAGGCACTCTTTGAATAAGTCAGGAAAATGGAAGCATTTTTCATAAAGGAAAAGCTTTTGAGAAATGTAGATTTTAACACAGAATTGATGATAGCAAGATCTTTGGGTGGGGGGGAGTTTTAAAATAAACAGGTTGGTGAATGTCAAAATAAAATGATTGGTGGATGTACCACCCTAAGACAAGCCTGACTCTTTTGAATTGCCATGTGATGTTGGCGTATGCACAAAAGGGGTAGCCCTTACACCGCAATGCTCTGTCTGCCATCTTGCCAATTTTGACTCTACCCTCCAGAAGCTGCAGGTTACTAGCAATTTAAACATATCTTGCTGGATCCCCACCCCCCACCCCCAGCTTTCATGAAACTAATGTATATGTCAAGATAATGGGTTTTGGAAATCATGTATGTGCAGTGTTGATTAGTGCTAATAGTTATAACAATTAGGTTTTGGTCCAGTGAAGTGTCAGTGCACCAAACCCAGCACAATGAATTCAATCAACATTTGGATGATGTTAAACACCAGAATTTAATCTGATTTATAATCTTTAGCTTTGTTTATTTTAAAGCATATTGACAATGTATCTGAGAATTCTAAACCATTACCTTGAAAGTAATTCCAGTGGAATTTATTCACTGCATAATAGCTTTGATTAATTAATGTATCTTGCTGCATTAGGGCTACCCTGATAGAAATATATCAGTACTACATTATACATACTGTTTCAGTATGGTGACAAAAGCATATTAATTAGCTTGATCATAGCACACAACCCTAATTAAACATGCAGGGCTGCTCAGAGAGACATTACACAAATAATAGGGAATGAATATATGACATGCTACTAGAATGCTACACAAACAGACTCTCATGTCACTTCCATAATGTACCAACTCACACAGATGCTTTGCTTTTGATTTCAGTTACTCATTGTATTCGAGGAATGTATACATTGCTTTCCAATAAATATTTCTAGAACATATCCTCAGCAGCAGCCAAAAGCCAGATAAGCAGAGATTAATCCCAGGGAAACCATTAAGCAGAAAACAATACCCTAATCAAGAAGTTACTAAGAAGAAAATACATCCTCACCAAAACTGGCAGGTGAAACTACTAAAATTAACAGGAAGCCAATCCTACATTCACTCTCACTGATGTTATCTAGTTAGTAATGAAATTTCTGCTTTCCCCCCTTGGGTTTGTGCGCCGCCCTGAGTCCCGCTGGGAATAGGGCGGCATATAAATAAAACGATAAAAAAAAAACCAAGCAAGCTCAGAAACCACCAAGGACTCCACAATCAAAGTACCTTCATTCACTGATTTCATCCATTCCATCTCTTTGCTTGATGTGAGTGATGTATGATAGTTGCAAAGTATAGTTATGACTTAATTAACTGCTTTTGTCCGGAGGTATCCTAGACAATTTCACATAAGATTTTACAGAATGACTGCTCCCTGCCACCACATCTACGATAATTATAGAAGGAATTGAGCATTTTCCATATCCTCATCTAATTTTCCTTGTATATCCTAAGAGAAAGAACTGAACAGAAATATGAGACCAATTGTTCCTTCGTCTCAGGATCAACTTGCACGTCTTTTAGTAACACCCTTGCTACCAAAATTATTGGAAGAATAAAATTATCATGATTAAAAGTCATAGTACTGTTAGACTGAAATTTGAGACAGACCTCAACTCTTCCTCCTGCCCCCCCCTCTGCCAATAGTTTGTTAAAAACAGTAAGGCTACCTATATGGAATCAGAGAAAAGAGAAGGGAGCAGAACAGATTTCCATTTCTTGGCCAAAAGCTTCTCTTCCCTGTTAGTCTACTGCCTTCAGCATTGTGGAAGCTCCTATACACCATCCATTGTCAGTTCAGGAGCTTCTGTACATGGGACGAGAAAGACAATAGCAAAATCTGTTGTGGGATATATTATTTAATGTATTTTGATATTAGTGAATGATACTCACTACACATGAAAATCAAAAACAAATCAAAGGTCTGTAGCAATTTTAATAATGGAAGCTATTCCAAGGTTTGGGAAAGGCAAAAGGTAGTACTGTTGTAAGACATGCACATTTGCATGATCGTTATGTAGCTCCTTCCTTCCTTCCTTCCTTCCTTCCTTCCTTCCTTCCTTCCTTCCTTCCTTCCTCCCTCCCTCCCTCCCTCCCTCCCTCCCTCCCTCCCCTCCTCTCCCCTCCCCTCTCATCATAGTCATGATTAGCATTTCTTTTTGGTTTTATTAAAACATTCGAATGTGTTTATCATATAAGCATCCCTCCCACCCAATACCTGCCAAATGCCTTCTGGAGACAAGTTTCCCCTTCACTGCCATTCTCTGCCAAAAAAACAAAACAAAAACCAACCTCTTCATATGAATATACACTAGACTGAATTCCACACAAGCCATTAGTTCACATGGAAATCCTTCTGCATATTTATAAACATAAAGTTATCTCTTCTGAAAGTATCTACATTGATGGGAGGAACAAGGGAAGGAGCGCAAGGCTTGTCTGGCATGCAAACATACTTTGTACTCCCAGCCTGATAATACCCGAGCATGACTTTCATTTGTACTGGATTCTCATTCAGAAGAATCAACAGGAAAACCCGAATAGCTGAATAACCACCCAATTAACTTCTTTAATATGTAAGTATTTTTACTGCCATTTTCAGTGCCAATTTGGGCACAGCAGAGATATCATTTTTTTATTTTATAATGTCTCCCCTTTAGAGAAAAAACTGCTTGCCATTATTATGTAATATGCATATTATATGAAACTGTTTGTTAGCTAGAACCTCCAAATAATAAAGAGGATTACATTTTGTGGATCTAAACTATTTAAGTAAATTGGAAAATTCCTATTATTTAAAAATGTACTCTAAATATGTATTTTCATGCATTCATTTATTTAAATACTATTTCTCTTCATAAAAGAAACCAGAAGGGGTTTATAACAGTGACATCCCAGCTTTAACAAAACAACTATGAAGATTTGATTCTATGTATTTCTGTGTCAGAAGGTAGCATTGTTACTATTAAAAGCCTAGCATCTTTCTGCCTTATTACATTGTGATAAAAATGTTCTCGCACATAGCAATCAACAACTATATTTATCATTAGAAAAACAGATGTTCCTCTATGTAAAAGTATAACAGAATGGATAAAGAAAATACAAAGAAGAAAAATGGATCAAATATTCAGCATTCTAATATCCCAAAAGTTCTTTTTCAAAAGGCATCTGGAGTATTTTTTTCCCTTGAAGACATTTTGCTTCTCATCTAAGAAGCTTCCTAAGTTCTGATTGAAGGGTGGAGGATGGAATGATGAAGGATGGATAGATCTTTCCATCCTCCACCATTCAGTCAAAACTAAAGAAGCTTCTTGGATCGGAAGCAAAATGTCTTCAAGAAAAAACAAAGTCCAGTTGCTTTTTGAAAAAAGAATCTTTGGGACAACCATGACCTGGATGACTGAGAATCTCCATAGACAGTCTAATGTCATAAATCTAGTACAGTTGTTAAAATGTTGACTTGGATTGATTTATCTGTCTTTCTAAAAGACATTAGTATGGCTGCCCATCTTATGTACCATAAACCTGAACAGTTCACAAACAACAGTAAAAAACATCAAATACCATAAAAGCACAATAAAAATTCCCAGACCCTCAAAGGCAACACTTCTCCACAAGTCAACTTTACTAGGCTTCAGTCACATTCCACCACAACACTTGCAGGAGGAACAGCTCTTCAAGGTCTAATTGAAGACTAGGAAAGTAGGATCTTAACCAATGTTAGGGGGAATGGGGCTTCCTCAGGGCAGGGACTGCTATGGAAAAAGTACACTTACTATATCCTACTAGACAACAATATTAAAGAAAAATGGATCTTCAGGAAGAAGTTCAAATTCACCGCTATTTATGGAAAATTACTGGGTCATTCTGGATCAGCAATTCTCTCTCAAACCATCTATGTTAGAAGGTTATTCCTTGTCATAGGAACAGGAAGTGGTGATAAAGTTAATGGAGAACATCAAGGTAGAAGGCTTTGAAATCCTGTATAAAATAGAATAAATCAAACAAATGTGCACACCACACCACAGTGTGATTAACAATTAATCCCTCGAATAATTGATATGGAGAAGAAGAAGGAAAAGGAAAAGAAGGAGAACCATGCTACAAGGCTCTTTAAGTTGTCTTGCAGCAGCTGCTTTCAGACTACTAAATTTGAAATCTCCTTCCCGGTAATCATTATACCTATAACTAAAAAGTGATCATTTCTCCCTCTTCTCCTTTCCAAATTAGAGTAGTATGAGAGCAAGTTAGTAAACATTTACATTTCTCCCACAGGGGAATTGTGGTTGTTGTTGTCATTGTTATCATTCATCAACATTGGAACATTATTCTTGTGATTTTTACTGGTAACAACAACAACAATTCTTATTACCTTTGAAGTTGAATAATTGGCTGCACACCCTATGTGTATTCCAGGCTAAATGTGGAGGATTTCACTGTCATCTTATTGTGAACAGGGGTGTCAAACTCAAGGCCTGCAGGCTGGGGTACTAAGATCTGGCCTGCAGGGCCGGTCTGGAAATAGCAAAGGACTGGCTCGCAATGCCTCTGCTAGCAAAAAGGGGTGGGGTGTGTGGGTGAGCCCTCCACAACCACTTTTGGCCTCCAGAGTGGTCTGGAGGCCTTCCAGCCCAAAACGGGGCCTTTGGAGTACTGCAGGAGCCATCCTTGACTCAGAAAGTTATAAAAGGGAGGGAAAGTAAAACATTTTACCTTTCAGGCTTCCAGGATTCTGCTACTAACCTATGTCAATAATTTATAGTTCTAGTCTTCCTATGGAGTCAGTTTCTTGATCTGGTCTCTCTCTCATAAGGTGATCAAGTAGATCAAGTAAGTATTAAAAAACAAGATCACAGAAATGCACGTCTCCCTATTTTTATAAGTTTATAAAACCATGTCTGTGGAGGTGCGGTTCCATGAGATGCCCACCATAGCCACACCCACCATGGCTACTCCTGTCCCTCACTCCCACCCAGCCCTCCAAGGTCAAACCCAATCTTAATCAATCAAATTGAGTTTGACATCCCCGCTGTAGAAGCTTCTTGTGGGTCACAAAGGCTTCCCAAATACTTCTAGGAAACAGGTAGCAGATGGCCCAAAGGTTGCTATTAAACTAAATAAGTTAAACAGAAGTCTTAAAAAAAATATGAAAAGTAGTCTGAGAGAATGGTTGTGGAATTGTGTTTTTAAGTTAAAGTGAAAAGACTTAAAAACACAATTTCACAACCATTGTTCCAGGCTACCGGGACATTGATCTTATTCATGCAGCCTTTAGGAGGAGACCTTGCTGGAGAACAGGTTACAGGTTCTAGCAGTTCAACACAAAGACTGCTTAAAAAAGAAAACACACACACACAAACACACACACACACACTATTTGTCTTCACAATGCTACTAAGCTTTGACGTAAAACTAAAGCTGTGAGTCCTACTATCCCCATCCCCAGCTTAGAGTTTTTCTTTCTTTCTTATTTTCAGGAATATAAAGCACACAGAGAGAAACACTCTGTATTTTGTACAAAGCTGATCAGATATGGAAACAAATTGTATTAATGTAATGTAATGAGAGACAGCTTGTAATGGATAAGGCAGCAGATTAAAAACTGGAAGACCAAAACCATGACATTCAATCCAGCCTCAGACACAAAGCCAGCTGGGTGACTTTGAGCCAGTCCTTTTCTCTCAACCCTAGGAAGGATGCAATGGCAAGCCAATCTGAAAATTGCAGGAACTTGTCTAGGCAATCATACATACACACACACACACACAGACACATATGTTGGTCTTGTTGTATTTGGGTCTTTTGCCGTGTAAGATTGAGATTCTCTTGGCAACGTTTCGGTGAGGTCTCACTCACCATCTTCAGGCTTGTGTTTTCGGCTCAAAGTGTGGTCGGAGCTGCGCCTTTCTATAAATCTTGATGGGGTGGTGGTGGTGGTGGAATGCTGGCTTTGTTTCAGTGTGTGGATTGATTGCTTGTGTGGTTGTATCATGATTTGTAGATTGGTGCTGATTGATGCTGGCTGTGTGTCCGTTGTTGTTTTGTGTTGAAAAAAAGAAAAAAAACCTTCCTCCCTTTTCCAGCACCTTAAAGCTACAGGACATGAAATTAATTTTGAAGGAACAAAATTAATCTCCAAAACTGAACACTTCAACAAGAGAATAATTATGGAAGTTATCAAAATAGAGAAACACCCCCGTAACATGAATAAACGTAATGATACCTCCCACCTACCAGACATCTGGAAACCAGCCCTGGTCAACAAATGAACCCCACCCACCACCCAGGCCATTACAACACGGCACACACACACACACACACACACACACACAAAACATAATTACATATATATACCCTGTTTCCCCCAAAATAAGATCTCCCCGTATAATAAGCCCAAACGGGCTTTTGAGCGCATGCACTAAAATAAGTTCTTCCCAAAAATATTGCAACACAGCAACAACCACGAGATGACCATGCTTGCTGCCTCCTACATCTCAAAAATAATAAGACCTCCCTGAAAATAAGGCCAAATGCTTATTTGGTCTGTCACAAGAAAATAAGAATCTGTCTTATTTTCAGGGAAACACAGTACTAAAACTAATTATAGCTACTATTATTTCTTTCCAGTTGTGTATTTTATTATTTAGCATTTCTGTCACTTCAAAAGTTAACAATATGGTAAATTGTTTTGGAAGCTACTGTCAGCTTCTCCTAAGATTTTCAGAGCGATATGCCAATGTAGGTTGGAATTAAAGGAAAGTACCTCTTTTTCTGATGCTTCTTTCTTTAAGACATAGTGTAATATTGGAATCCTTGCGCATCAGAACCACTGTAGCATCAACATAATTTGCCACTAAAATCCTACTGATATTTGCAAGAAAGTTACGCATGACCAAATTAAATATTTAGAAAAATAAAATACAGAGCAGTCTTCCTGTAACCACTTTGGATATGCTTGCATCTTCTGTGGTTTCAGACATTCTCTTTATGAGAAAAGTTAACTGCCCAAATGCAAAACTACTTACCTAATCTTTTCCTTGCCGTGCTATTTCTCTAACTGCAAAGTGATTTTGACATGAGATTATTGCAGAAATTGTGGGGAACAGGCTAATGTGTGATTTCTAACTGTGAGTTGCTTTATTGATCTTTAAGTCACTAATCAGTTAATGACTTCATAATCTTCTAAATTTGCATAGTACCTTAAATGTTATATATCAGATAAGTATAATTAATAAAAAAACTTTCATTTTATATTGGCCCGCAAATCATGATTAAAACATAAACCATACACTATGTTTCCTTTATATTGTATGGCTATTACATGTTCTGTTTTTTTAAAGCAAAGAAAAACAAAGGGAAAGATTTCAGTAGCATTATCACCTTTTCAAAAGGTCTGCACTTATCTTAATTTAAAACAAGGTAACAGTGAAATCTCTCTGGTTCCTAATTCAGTCTTCCCAGTAAGACTCTTGTCACAATGTATAGCTTTCTTTCATTTGATAAGGTCAGTTTGCCAAAAAGAACAAAGTGCACATGAGTAATACATTACTCAACCACTTGTATACATACATCTATTTTTCTTACCAGGTCTCACTATTCAGAAAGGTAAAGACATGGCACCATGATAAAAAGGGTCATTTAAAAGACTACGCAGAAGCTCTGTACTGTGAAGGATTGAATTTTCACTTGAATGCTTACATTTCCTCATTTCTTTCTTTGCAGAAATATTCATGTTGAATGGCAGACTGCCTAGAGGTTGAGGTTTGTGTGTAACTGACCAGAATCTGTAAAAAATGTTTGAGCAAAATGGTCTCTGGGGAGAAGGACTACTTGGTGAAGGATGCCACAAACCTGTCTCTAAAGACAACAACTTAAGCTACCTTTGCAATTTGCCACATCTAAATTTACACCAGGATGTCCCTTTTTTCTTTCTTTTTACTCAAGCCACTGATGGAATACAACATTATTAATATTTGTGGGATACCTACCTACCTACCTCTTGTGGATTCATTGAAAAGCTAGGTCTCCAGCTGTCTGCAAATTTTCCAGCTTCCCTTACATCAATTGAAGTCCTATGCAATCTGTCTTGACAGCAGTACTCCCATAGGGTGATACCTAGAACAGTGTTACTGTCACCGGGAAAGAAGGAGACTGCCTTTGCAAAATTGTTGGATAACTTTTCCTTCTTCTACAAAACACATGGAAAAGGCATATACCTGTCCCATCAATCTGCAAATATGGTAGACAATGTGCTAAGGTGCACTTGTAATATATGACCAGTTTAAAAATTGTGTAGGTAGCAAGAATTGAATTGAATTGAATTTATTATATTTCTATGCCGCCCTTTTCCCAGAAGGGACTCAGGGCGGCTCACAACCCAAGTCAGGGGGGGGGGGATAGGGGATACAAATAGGGAAAAAAAGACATAGACAAACAATACCACAATTTTAAAAACAACTCAACAGGCACACCATTCAAGCGGGGACAGGAACTCATCAGCCCCAGGCCTGTCGGAACAGCCAGGTTTTAAGGGCTTTGCGGAAAGCCTGGAGGGTGGTGAGGGTCCGAATCTCCACGGGGAGCTCGTTCCAGAGGGCTGGAGCAGCCACAGAGAAGGCCCTCCTCCGGGTGGTCGCCAGTCGGCATTGGCCAGTGGATGGAATTCGGAGGAGGCCTAATCTGTGGGATCTAATTGGTCTATTGGAGATAATTGGCAGCAGGCGGTCTCTCAAGTAAAAAAAAAAGTTTAAAAAAAGTTTTAAAAAGAACCCAGGTCCAATACCATGAAGGGCTTTATAAGTGATGACTAGTGCCCTGAAGCATATCCGAAGACCAATAGGCAGCCAGTGCAGCTTGCGGAGGATAGATGTAACGTGGGTGTACCGAGGTGCACCCACAATTGCTTGCGCGGCTGCATTCTGGACAAGCTGAAGTCTCCGAATGCTCCTCAAGGGCTGCCCCATGTAGAGCACATTGCAGTAGTCCAGTCTTGAGGTCACAAGGGCATGAGTGACTGTTGTGAGGGCCTCCCAGTTCAGGTAGGGACACAACTGGTGCACCAGGCGAACCTGGGCAAATGCCCCCCTGGTCACAGCCGATAAGTGGTGTTCAAAAGTCAGCTGTGGGTCCAGGAGGACACCCAAATTGCGAACCCTGTCTGAGGGACATACTGTTTGACCCCCCAGCCTGAGAGATGGAAAACTTGGCCAATTAGTGGGAGGGAAACACACCAGCCACTCGGTCTTATCCGGATATCCTAAAGTCTTGAGGACTGGGGGAAAAACTCAGCGATGTAGTTTTTGGGATTGTAGTGGTTTCTCCTGATGGAATTGACAATGGGGTAAGATCAGGGATGGGATTCTACCAGTTCAGCGCGGTTTAAGAGAACCTGTAGCTCCGAAGATCAGCTGAGAGCGAACCCATTTACTCTGACCTTCAGGTGGGCCCTCCCGCCCACCCACCCCTGGATTATATTCACCTATATTTCCTTGTTTTTTAGCCAGGCTGATAGGTGCAGCAGAGCCTTTGGTGCGTTTGGTGCATGCGCGTGCAAAGTGCGGACTCAGCAAACCGATTGTTAGACTGGTTAAATCACACCCCTGGGTAAGATTACCCATTTCTCTCCCAGCTGCCAATAATAAATGTACTCTAGACAGTATCCTAAACATTTCAGGAGAGAAGAAGAGAAAGCCCCGGCAAGTTATTAAATTATTTAGAGACTGCATAATATTGAATTTCCCACAATAACATTTTCTCTGGAAAAAAAATAGTACACATGACAAAGGACCTGGAAATATAAGCCGTAAAAAAATAACACAGTTTATTTTAGCCACCCATGTTAGCAAACGAAGCCTGTTTCAAATCAGTCTTGACAAGTGATGAACTTGTGCGCATAATATAGAGTGGTTTGTCATTGCCTTCTTCGGGGGTACTTCTTCAGCTTTCCAGAGCAACCCCCTTCATGGATCTTCATCCAATTACTAGCTAGGCTCAATTTGTTGAGACACTCATGTAAATAAGAGAAAAGAACTCAATCAGTCAAAAATGCCAAATATTATTTAGATTAAAAATAACATTAAAGCCTAAGAGCAATGTATACTCTCATAAAATAAAGCACATTTTTCTAAACATGAGCTGGGATAAAAACAAACTTTATGTATTCCCTTCTGTTGCTAGGAAACATATATACAGGCCCTCTAATTAGTTCTGTCTGTGTAGCAGTGACTCTTGCTACTATATATTTTAAGATTCAGAGATGAAATTAATCCTTTACATCTTTTTGCTGTGATTTTCTGCCTTTACTATTTCAATTCCCCAAAGTAGCTTATTTTCTTTTACAAAAATAATACAACCACATGATTTTTGTTTTGTTTTGTTTTAGGTTTTAATTGGGTGGACCTTTCTGCTCCATAATTCCACTACTGTAGAAAGTTAAGTACTCAGAGCTTACTTGCTTTTTATGGAATAAAGGAGTGCCATCCTCTTTTCCTTTAAATTATGCATCAGAATATGTATGAAACACGGTCATGTTGGGGACAACATTTAGCCTTTTAATTACTAACATTGAAGCAATACTAATAAAAACTAGGAAATTGGGAGAAAGAAGGAGATGAAATCAGGATAAACATTAAATGTCATTTATTAAATACATTAAGGATTTTCCACTATATATTTAATAATTTCCTGTTTCTATTTTTTTAAAAATTAGTTTAATGGCAACTTTTGGAAAATTCTGCATTTGTCATTTAGTTTACTGTATATGTGGTCCTACTATAATTTCCATTTTCTTGTTCTTTTTTTTTTAAAAAAACACCTCTTTTTTCCCTTTTAACTTTGCAAAGTCTTTTATTTAGCATATTTTGTCCTATAGGCTGCACAGCACACAGCTCAGGGAGGAGAGAAATACAGTTCAAATTTATCACAGATGAATGTGACATTGCATGAGAGCACTAATTTCCATTACCTGCTGGGTTCTTTTGAATGAAAAATATTTGCTGATGAATATGATTTCTGAGATGGGATTAAATATACTTCATGTGATCAAACCTACACACAAGAAGTTGGGAATATAATTCATCTACACTGAGATGGGGGCAAGGGAAAGAACATTTTAGCTGGTGATCTTTGATTTGAAAATGGAGATGTTATAAAAATGCACAAGATAAACATTCTCACCTTTGAAATGATGGAGGTACAGGACAACAATGTTAGCAAAATATAGTTAGTTGGGCTAGGGTAAATCAATTTAAATCTGATTAAAATGAATGAGATAAGGCAATCATAGCATTTAATGTTTACATGAAATTGCTAGGAGATGTCATCCATTGATTTGGGGTGAGTTATTCTTAATATGCTGAAGATACTCAATTAGACATAACCTTCCTACGCTAGGGAGGTTTTTACTTGGTGTCTAGGAGCTATGATAACCTGGTTGGGACAAAACAAATACAAACAAAAATATAGACAGCATATGTGTGTGTGTGTGTGTGTGTGTGTGTGTGTGTGTGTGTGTGTGTGTGTGTAAAAACAATCTGGCCATTTCTCAGTTCCCAAGTCCTAGTTCGGAATGGGCAACACTTCATCTGAGCAGGAAGATCCACAATTTAGAGATTTTTCTGGATTATGATTCTCCTAGAACAAGTGAGACCTTGTCCAGGACAACTTTGGTCAACTGTATGGCAGTTGTGCTTTAAAAAAAAATCAAAATCCATTATTAAATGATTCATGGCATTATCACCACTAAATTAGGCCTCAGTAACATACGCTACATGGGGCTGCCCTTGATGATGATCTAGAAAAATGCAGTTGGCCCAGAATATGTCAGCTTCATCTGAAATGCTTTCCAAAAGGCTTCTAAGTCCAATTCAAATCTAATCACAATAATGTCCCAGGGTTTAAGGAATTTCTGTCTTTTTAAAATTTTGCATTAATTCTATCATTTTGTAATCTATTTCTTTATATGATTGCCATTCATATCCTTTTATTTTGTTGATGGATGGATTTTGATGATGGAAGAATATGCTTAACATTATTTTATTGTAATTAGAACCTCATTGATCATCTTACATTTTGTTGTTGTTAGTTGCGAAGTCGTGTCCAACCCATTGTGACCCCATGGACAACATTTCTCCAGGCCTTCCTGTCCTCTACCATCCTCCATTTAAGCTCACACTGACTGCTTCGGTGACTCCATCCAGCCACCTCATTCTCTGTCGTTCCCTTCTTCTTTCGCCTTCAATCTTTCCCAGCATTAGGCTCTTCTCCAGTGAGTCCTTCATTCTCATTAGGTGGCCAAAATATTTGAGTTTCATCTTTAGGATCTGGCCTTCCAAAGTGCATTTTCTTACATTTACATTCTTGTAATTAAACATATTACAGATAGCAACGCTTGTCATCACAGTACTTTTTATGAATTAATAACGATTAGTTGGAAAAGTACTGATAATGCTCAAGTCCAAATCTTTTAAACACAAGGTATTTGTGAACTTAGTACCACTCTTATTTAGATTAAAATCAAAATAACTTTTTTTCAGAATAAATTCTGATGTAATTGCTTTCAGTTGCAGCAGAAATGGAATTGGTATTTGGAAATTTCTTAGAATCCATTGCCTTAATATTGATTTCACTTCATGCTCTATGCTATTTTTATTACAGTTATTGTGACATGTGATAGCAATTCAAATCTCAAGAGTTGGAAATTTTACAGTTAAATTTAAATAGAAAAACTTTCGTAGCAAAATCTCCTTTTAGATTTCATACTGTTTAGATCCTTAAGAAAAAAATAATCTTTTTAGTCATAGCTTTTTAGCATTTTAAACAAGGAAAATAAGTTCTGGGTGACAAGTTGGACCAGAAACTGGAACAATTTACTGACAGAATCAAAACCAACAGTTATTTTCAATCATTATACATATTGCAAAGTTTTTTTAATGCACAATATGTATAGACATAGACATATGCATTCTTATTTAAGGGTCTTTTTTTTACTATATTACCCCACCATGCATCCATTGGTTGTATTTCTATTCTTCAGAATAAGTTTATAATCTTCATTTAAAGAAAGACTTGCTTCATCTTCCATATGACCTTTAAAAATATATTTCCAAAAGATAGGAAAGAAACTTTTAATAGTTATAGCTGAGCAAGAGAAGGTCTAAAGTCTTAACACAATTGGACCATTTCAGGTTTTTTTAAACCAGAATCCTATATTTTGCTAGATTTGATTCCTAGAAGAAATAATTGTAGCCTGTATTATATACTGCTCTTAGTTCTTGCTAATCTTGTATTTTATTAGATTTTATTACATTCTCTAACCTCTTTTATTAAAGTAGGATGAACCAAGTGCCAGAACTAGGGAAGGTCAAAGCAACTTTGTGAAATTATGGAAAAATAGAGAAATAACAGTGTTCCTTCTTATTTGTTCTTAAGACCAGGATTTCAGCAACATTATTTTTAAATGTAATTAATTCAGATGTGTCATGTTGGGGCTACAAACTTCTGTTTACTTGGCTTGACAGCATAGTGACCAAAAAGAATACAATTCAGTATTGTTTTCCACATAAAAAATATGGCTTCCTATCATTAAAGGCTTTCCCCTCACCTCCTATTCTATTGGTGCATGAAAACAAGTCATATATATTTCTCTGCCAGTGTAAGTGTCAGGCCTGCAATTATATTCCTTTTAGAATTTTGGTCTGCCACACTTTCTCTTATTTCATTATGCTGTTTCATTAGTATAGTTGATGGGAGGGGGGAATAGAAGGAGTAGGATTGTGGAATGTATTGTTTTCATTCTTTACTAGAAGCCAAGGTCATCCTTTGTCTCTGTACTTTGACACCTGACCGGAAGCAGCTGGGTGTGGATGCCAGTGTGGAAGAAGAAGATTGGACCATGTGTTGGATTGTGGGTGTGGGAACAAGAACATGAACTTTTAACTGGGTGGAATTCTGATGTCATTTCCAGTATTGGGATTCATAGCATAATGCCAACATGTCTGTCTTATTAAATTGGAACCTTAAGGATAGCTCTGCCTTGGACTCTGATTTAATTCTGCATGATATTTGGAATGCTGACAGTAAGATATTTTTGAATAAGCAAGATCATAGAGGCCACTGTGAAATCTACTTATGGTCAATTGTAGCATTGATTGTACAAAAGCATATGAGCTGTGAAACAGCATCTCCATCTTGGGAGCCAACCACGGGTCTTATATAAGAATGATGGTCAAATCACAGAAAATAAATTAATGGAATAAGGAGGTGTTCAATTTTCAGTAATTTCTAAACACCTTGTAATTTTGCATGTTTTTCAAAATATCCCCTGCAGGGTTGAAGATTTTGGTTTATCTCACAAAATCAGAATCAGACTAAAGCTGGAAGGCACCTTGGAGGTCTTCTAGTCCAACCCTGTACCATTTTAGACAAGTGTCTTCTTAAAAATCTCCACTTACAACTTTTTAAAAATTTTAAAAACTTTATTAGATATATTTCAACATGAAAAAGCAACATATAGTTCCAATCATTACATTGTTTCCGTATCAATGTCACTCACGTTAACATAGTTACTAACTATATAGATTACTATATTGTCTATTATATATACATTTAAATTATATTATGGAATAATCTCCCCGTGGAGATCCGTACCCTCACCACCGTCCAGGCCTTCCGCACAGCCCTCAAGATCTGGCTAGCCCGTCAGGCCTGGGGATAAGTTTTACTTTCGCCCCTCCCGAATGTTGAGTGAATGTTGTGTTTTACTGTTTAATTTATTCTTGTTCACATTTCTTTTTGTATTTGTCCTACACTCCCCTTCCCCTTTTATTGTAAGCCGCCCTGAGGAAAAGGGCGGCCTATAAATGTACAATAAATACAAATACAAAAAAATATATCAATATTTACAGACATATACATTTCTCTTTCCTTTCAATGTATATATTACATATTCTTTATGTAATTTACATCTATCTTCCAACCAAATGTACCACATATTCCAGATATTTTAGAATTCCGATTTTTCTTTCTCCTTTAACTTCATGGTTAACCTATCCATCTCTGCACATTTAAGTACCTTTCTTATTATCATTTGCTCAGAGGGGGTGTTTTTCTGTTTCCAATTTTGAGCAAAAACAATATATGCATTATATTAAAGCACCTACAATTTCTGAAGACAAGCTGTCCCAAAGGTTAACTGTTCTCACTATTAGTAAGTTTCTCCTTAATTCCAGGTTGTTCCCCTCCTTGATTAGTTTCCATCCATTGTTTCTTGTCTTATCTTCTTGTACTTTGGAAAATATGTTGACTCCCTCTTCTTTGTGGCAGCCCTCAAATACTGGAATTCTGCTATCATGTCACCCCTAGTTCTTTTCACTAGCCTAAACATACTCAATTCATGCAACCATTCTTTATATGTTTTAGTCTCCAGTCTTTTAATCATCTTAGTTGGTCTTTTTTATAATGTGGTGATCAAACCAGATGCAGTATTCCAGGTGAGGTCTTACTAAGTTTTTATAAGGTGGATCTAATACTTCATGTGATTTTGATTCTATGTCTCTGTTTATGCAATCAAGGATTGCATTAGCTTTTTTGGCTGCTGCCAACACTAGCGGGATTTACCCTTTAGATTGCATTCATGACCGTACTGAAGAAGTGGCTGCAAGAAAATTTATTTTCAAGTCAACATATATAGGATTATATTGTTAAGGACTGACTGAATTAGTCAAGTAGCCAAATTCTATGTTATTCCTAAATAACATCGGAGAAAAATATGTATTATTTGCTTGATGGACACTATAGTGACATTGACTCTAGACATAATGCCTTTAGATACTTATAAGCTTACGTGATGGCTTTGTTTTCTAATGCTAATATTGATGTATGAAAGAAAACCTTAGATTGGACAATCCAAGGTTTTCTTTGAATTGAATTGAAAGGATACTTTAAGCGGGATCTTTAGTTCCTGGAAGTCAGTCAAAGTATTGAAAAAGTTAAAAGAACAGGAGATATTGCTTGGAAGAGCCATGGGTTTTCCACTAAAGGCAATAAGACAAGTGACTTATCTTGAAAATGGAAGCGTTCTAATAAGAGTGTCCTTGTAAGTGAAATTAGCAATTTGTTTATTATATAATCATTTTTCTGAGATTAAAAAAAAACTAGATCCGTTTTTAAAAGGCTCAGAATGAATAAGTGAAAGAATGCGGAGGAAATTCCTGGTTTACTTTAGCAGATATCATTTGGTTATAGAATTCTTTTAAAAAAAACATTTATGCTACCACTGGTTACACCTGTTTTAAGGGCGATTTCTTAAAAGTATTAATTATTTTCATACAGAGAAAATACAGCAGTTAGCGCAGTAAATCATTTTATATTTATCCGGGAAGGAGTCCAGTTGAGTTTAATGGGCTTACTTCCCATTAAAATTTGGTCCACTTATCTTTGTCTCCAATTTCTTTACTATCTTTACTCTGATTTCATGTTCTTCTGCTCTCATTTTTATTACACTGCAGAAATGAATCTATTTCCCATCCTTTTCTTATTTTTAAAAACAATTTTGATGCTAATGTATGTACATTGTCTTGTTGGCTTCAGCAATATTACTCTCATGATTTGCTTCTGCCATTCTGTCTTGGTCATGAGAATATCTATTTATTCATGGAAGCTGGCACTTTTCTAAGGAATGTGTCATTACAGGCTCAAAGCAAACTGTTTACAGTTATTGCCCGTTGTTCTCATTGCAGGATTCTTCTTTAGCCTGCAAGTCCTAGGGTCCAATTATCCTGTCACTTACATGTTTGGAAACCTAAGCCTCCGAAATGGCACAGCGTCTGTACTTCGTTTCATTCATGTCATTGTCTTCTAAAATATGTCGTTCATATTTCTAAATGGAGCACTCTTGATTCATTAGTCATATTCTTTTTTATTATTGTTTGCATTTCAGTTATATTTGGATGCCGTAATCCAGATGAAAGGTTTGTTTGGCACTGCACAATGAACATATATGCCTAACAGAGCACTTAACACTACTGTGATCTGACTTCCAAATGAAGCAAGGGAAGATTTGAAGATTACCAGGCAGTTCACCCAACACTTAGAAAACACTTACAACAGTATTACTGTATTCTAATTACCCTTGCAAACTCTGTGCTCTAAAGTTGTTGAACTACCAATGTATAGACTACTAATTAGAGGTTATATGTCTTGAGGGCTGTGCCTTTGTTAAACCTGACTTGGAAAAACCTTGAGAAGTATGACATGTATTTATGAGGGATGTGCATAATGCATTTTAAGCATTATTGGAATTTTTGTGAAGATCTTTGAGTATGAGGATTGAGTGGATGTCAAAGGGTTTTGTGAATGGGAGGTGACTTTTTGGTTTTAAACAAGTAAACTAAGGCTATTGCTTCAAACAAATACTGTATTTTAAAGGCTCTGTGTATTAATCAGATGTTAATGCATGAACTGAGGGAACTAAGGAAGATAGATTACAAAGTATATCAATGGAACGCCAATGCCTACCACTTTTCAGTAAACTATATCTGCTAATCTAATTTTTAGACAAAAAGTATTGATGTCTATGTATAATCTAGTCTAGTAAAAAGAAGGACCAGGGGAGACATGGTAGCAGTGTTTCAATATTTGAAGGGCTGCCACAAAGAAGAAGAAGTCAACCTGAAACACAAAACAAGAAACAATGGATGAAAACTAATCAAAGAGAGATCCAACCTAGAATAAAGAGGAAAATTCCTAACAATGAGAATAATTAACCAGTGGAATGGGTTGCATTCAGAAGACATGAGTGCTCCATCACTGGAGACTTTGAAGAAGAGACTGGACAGCCACCTGTCTGAAATGATATAGGACAGTGATGGCAAACCTTTTGAAAAAGTGTGCCAAAATTGTGCACGCGGATGCTATTAAGTGCACACGCATGCCCACCCACCTGCGCATGTGTGTACAACTCCCCCTTGCGCTTGTACCCCCCCTGGCTCCGGAGGCTTTTCCGAAGCCTGGGGAGGGCGAAAATGACCCAATGGCCCAAAGGAAGTTCGGAGATGAACTTCAGGTTTGCCTCTTGGGCTATTTTTCACCCTCCCCAGGCTTTAGGAAAGCCTCCGGAGCTTCGGGAGGGCAAAAAATGGCCCAACCAGAAGTTCGGGAATGAATTTCTGGTTGGCCCGTAGGGCCTGTTTTTTGCCTTCCCAAGGCTCCAGAGGCTTTCCTGAAGCCTGAGGAGGGAAAAAGGGGGCTCCCTCAGCCCTCTGGAAGGCTGAAAATCAGCTGGCCAGCACATTGATGTGCACTGCAAGTAAGGGCTGCCATGCTGGCAAATATGGCTACACGTGCCACCTATGGCAACATGCCATAGGTTTGCCATCATGTGTATAGAACCTCCTGCTTGAACAGAGAATTGGACTAGAAGACCTCAACTGTGGTATTCTATGTTCTAATCACCTTTAAAAATAACAGATTATAAATCACCTGTAGATTAGGTTATCTGTATTTAAATTACGTAAGTTTGAGTAGATGATGTAATCATCTAATAGAAGGAGCATATATAAGACTTTCTCCCCAATTTATCATCCTTACAATCTTATGAGTAGATCAGGCACACAAGTGACCAGTAACCTTTGTTGGGGGGGGGGGGTTAAAGCATGTCTGCCTATTTTTCATTTGGCCTGCTATATGCAGATGTGCAGCTTTTCAACAAATCCCACTGATTTCATTGGGAATGAAATGAGCTTAATTTAGGTTGGATCCAAAGAAGACAAAACTTTTCAAGCAACACTTTTAATTAAAATGTGTATTAATGTATGAGAAATCCAATTTACTCACAATGGGAGCACAGTTAGAAAGAACAAGGGCAGCCATTTTCATATGAGGCAGAATCTCAAGAACATCTTATTATTATGAAAAATAGCAGCCATAACAGAAGTAAATATCCGTTAGTCTTTTAGCATTCTGAGCCCAGCCACCAAGGACTTTTGAACCTTGCTGTGTCCCTTTACATTCACCAAATTAAATCTGAAATGATCCCCCTCCTTCAATAATAACTTACAAAGCCTACAGAATTGGGTAATTAGAGCAGATAATTTCAAATTTACACCAAATCTAAACTGGTTTTTAATGTTTGGCCCGTGTCCTAAATCATGTTCTCTAGGAAATCTCCTGTCATCTGCAGACAGACAATCCATCCATTTTGGGCTATGGATTCTAGGTCTTAACACCTAGGATCAATTTGTGATTTAAAATGTAATTCTGCCCATCTGTGTATAAAGCACAATATATATGTTGCAGATTCTGCAAAAATTTCACTAAAAAAAAATGCTACTCTAAAATCTGCCTTGTAATTTCTCCAAAGGATTCTTTCTGGAGTGGGAGGGGATCTGTTTTGCTGCCTTGTTCTTAGGGTTCTGGAAAATATATTTCCTATATCTTTTTGAGTTTGCTTTGTTGGAGCTGGTGAGGATATCATTCCTGTTGTTTACTGAAGGGTGATCATAATATATCACGCTGAAACTTTCTGGATTCCTCACACTTGTCAGTCTCCAAAAGGATAATGAAAGATGTTTCCTCATGATGATCTTCCCTTGGAATTTAATAGACTTATGGGAAACCAAAGAGGTCTTCAGACTTCTGTTGAGATGATTTCGATTAAGAGACTGGATATTCACCACAAAAACCATAACCCTGGCCCCTTTATAATCACACAAGGGTAAGAAATTTCTCTCAGCTCCAAATAATTTTACCAGAATTTTTGTTTAGAAAAAAGATAAAAACAAAATGAAATACTTTATTTCTAAATAAATGAGGATGTGGGAGAGAACGTAGGATACTTTTTGTTCGTTGCACTAGCAAAACTGAATAGCTGAACAGAACAGAACAGCTTTATTTGGCCAACTGTGATTAGACACACAAGGAATTTATGAAGTCCTTTGTGCCCTCTGAGCTTAGGTTGTTTGCTTGCAGTCATTTTGTTACCCAATTAGGTTATATCTTAGTGCTTAATTTTATCTTTATTTGTTGTGGCCCAACAGCGGCCAGCAGAGCTGGCAGCAGATTTGGACAGTGAGAAGGTTGGGGAGGAACATGGGCCAGTTCTGGAGTTTTGCAAAGGCTGATGAGGGCTCGGTGTCAGAGGCATAGAGGGGGCCAGAGCTGTACACCAGTTAACAACTGTCTTCAGAGTCAGACATCAGTGAGGCAGAGAAACAGCTGGAGCCTGTTCCTAGTGTGCGAAGGGAACAGTTAAAGAACAGGGGTCGACTTGGGAGTAAGACCACAGGTGGATGATGAATGGCTCCTCCCACAAAATAAAAAAGGAGCGAAAGGAGAGTGAGTTTGCAGGAAACAATTAGTTCACTTAATTGGCTCGTGACTCTCCGAGACTCCTCGCCAAGTTTTGCAGATATCTGCCTGTCAGCTCTCCAAGCCAGATAAGGTCTGTGGCTGTAAATCTTGAAAGGCTTTGCTGGATGTGAATGAGCAGAATTCACAGTAAATTAATAAAAGGGGTTTTTGTCGGGTTTTTTGTCGGGACAAGGAGTTTGCTTCATGTTCTTTGGGAAGCCTACGTCCGAACATTATTTAAATCTTTGTCATGCTTTCTTCTGGCATGTTCTTGATATTCAACATTATTAAATAAGTGCAGGTAGTGCTTGATATATAGAATTGCAAGGATTATCATCATATGGAAATGGAAGAAAATAAACTTCTTGTGGAAGAATACTGTATTCATATTCTCTGGGGTCACTGAGTTCAGGAAGAGTTTCCTCCAAGCTATATAGAAAATAGTAGGTAGTTGGCTAGCATATTTATTTTCTTTTGAAAAGATATATGGATCTAAAACTAAGTCCTTGAAAGATCTAAGCTTTTTATGACTGAAATAAAATGAAACTGGGAAATGGCTCTGTAAGATGTTCTTCTCTAAATGCAGGTGTGTAGTCCTATATGGGGAACTAATCCTTCATGAATCCTTTGCAACATAGGAACATTAATTCTAGAACTTACTTTACAGGGTTCTTGTTAGGATTTCTGAAATAACATGTCTGCACTCCAGAGGTTGCTTCACTAAAACTCTCATTACCCAAAGGTGAGGAATGTTTAAATTGACCCCAACAAAATGTAAAACACTTCAAGTCTTTTGGAAGCTCCAATGTATGAGAAGTTCACATAAGGAGAACAGCAACAAGCAACATTTCCATAAATATTACAACAGATTACTATCTCTAGCTACCATTTTTCTGTTTATATTGCCTTTCTGTTAAGCTATTCATTTGACATTCTTGCTATTTTTATAAAATGTCTGTTTACACTTTTCTTTCAAGCCTCTCCATCCTTCCTCCTTAGCTTCTCTTATCTTGGCAATCATGCCTTCCTACACCCTGTGCCCTGCTTATATTTATTTTTTGACAATGCCATCTTTTTTGCCAGCAAAAGACCACAGGCAAGATTTCCCCCCTTAATATATTATAACATTACATTGCGATATGTATTGCATTGCATTGCTATATTATATTATAGCAATGCAATGCAATGCAATACGTATCATAATGTAATGTTATAATATATAATTATATTAATTATATTATATTAATTATATTATATTAATTGTATTGTATTGCATTGCATTGTATTATTATATTATATTGTATTGTATTGTATTGTATTGCATTGCATTGCATTGCATTGCATTACTATACTATACTATACTATACTATACTATACTATACTATACTATACTATACTATACTATACTATATTATATTATATTATATTATATTATATTATATTATATTATTATATTAACAGGGCCATGCTGACAAATGGACTTGTGCTCTCCAGAATACTCTTTCCATCTCAGCTACATGTACTCTTCTGGCTATATATGAAAATTCCTTTGCATTCTGAATATTATAATGCTATGCATTTCCTTATTTTAGCCATACTGATTCTATTAAATAATGTTCAAGTTTTCAACAATGCTTATTATTCTGACCAGTTCTTTTAGCTGATTGCTTTCTTACACTAAAATGCACATATGTGATTTTACATGCACATACACACATGGTTATAAAGCACATACAATTTCAATGTTGTTTTAATTGTAACATTCATTCTCATCAATCCCTGATCCAATAATCTTTGCTGACATTATTACATTGTTCAAATTAATCTTGCACTTTAAATAAATATAATTGGTTGTATATGTAAGGTTGTGAAACTGCATCAGGAAGATCTAAGACCCTTCAGTAAAATTGCCATTATCTGTGTAACTGTTCCTCAATGTTTCCTCCCTACCACTAAAATTAAGGTTACCACATCTGTCTATCTCTTTATTAAAAGCCAGTGTGATACAGTTGTGATGTAACTGGGGAGATGCAAAACTAAAACTGTGAACCCAGGGGCAGGTCCAGTGTTACAGTAGGTAGAAAACGTTCACTGGACCAGTTATTCTCTCTCAGTTCAAATGCCTCTTAGGGTTGTCCTGGGAGAGGGGATTTAAAACTTAAGACAACTATGTGGGGTACCTTGAGCTCTTGGAACAAATGCAGCATAAAAATCTAACAAAGAAAGCAAATATCCTTCTAGCCAACCTCGTTCTGTATTGGTACTTTAGACCAGTGGTTCCCAAACTTGGCAACTTTAAGACTTGTGGAATTCTGCTGGCTGGAGAATTCTGGGAGTTGAAGTCCACAAGTCTTAAAGTTGCCAAGTTTGGGAACCACTGCTTTAGACAGACCACTGTCCTTCCTTTTTGGGGGGAGGAAAGAGACCATTGCTTTAAATAAGTAATCCTTTTATATGGTCTACCAAAGAACGAATAGTTATTATGGTGAGAAAGGACTTTTCTGTAGTAGCTTTTTATTTTTTTAAAAAAAGAGTATTTAATTTGTGGGACAACATTAATCTCTATAAATCCTAGTAGGGAACAGAATGTGGGGAAAATGTAGAGCATAGACACTCCAAGAATACTGGGGAGAAAAATTTTGGATGTTTTCTTCAGCAATTCTAATTATTAGTTCTAGGAGGCTGTGTTTAATTTTTTTCTTATTTCTAGGTGATCAGTTATCAGATTGTACTTGGGCCTTTACTGATAAACAGTAAGGAAACTATCAGGATTGTTGAAGGAGGACAAGGGAGATTAATGGCTTCCGTGTAGAATTGCTGAGACCAAAACAGCACTAACCTCACATTCAGGGCTCCTGTGTAGGTGTGATAGCCATTTTTTTCACAGAAAGAATACATGGGAAAGATAAGTGCCACCTTTATATTTTCCAGCATTACTATGACGTTTGAACAAATGGAAGATGATGTGATTTATTATTCTTGATCTTAGCCTCACTTTGTCATCTCTGTGGAGGCACCTGACTTCTTCCTCTCTCAGATACTCCAGCGTGATCCAGAATTAATTTAAGCAAGAGTATTGGTTGCTTTATCAAAAACGTTCCTCTACCTACGAAGAAAAACCAGAAGGTATGCTTAAATTTGGGTAGACAGTTTTGATTTGTAGGCCACATGATAAAGATTGATTTTGATTTTCTATATTTCCATACTGAAGCTAGAAATCACCATGAATTCCACTCTCCCATTCCCAAGGAAACTTATATTCCTAAATAAGCATCACTGCTGTAGTGTTACATAATTATTTTTGCTATTCAGAGTGAAAACAAAATAATCTGGCGTTATGTTCCATATATAGTTGTGCATAAAAATGAAAGTACACACTGACCTTTTAGCAGCAAAAACTGAAACTGTGGCAGAAAACGACTTCGACATCACACCATCTTCTTGTAAATGAATATAACCCAATAAACCACTTTGTCAAAAATTTGTTAGCTTTTTACTTTGCTTCAAATTTACTTCCTAAAAAGTTTACTTAAGGAGGTTGATATAGTGGACAATTAGTGATGTTTATTGATATTACAGCAAGCAGCTGGTTTTAGAAAATTCAGTTACAGTCACAATTATTCATAAGTTAAATTGCCATCCTTTAGCTATATTGCTTGAGAGTTTGAAAAAAAAATCTTTGAGAAGTTTCTGGTGGTCTTGGTTAGGAAATATGAGAGTCACAGTTCAATTCATCTAGAGGACAACAAAATTAAGAAGGCTGCTTAAACTCACCAGCCTCAGTCCAATACAGGGAAGGTATTCCTTATAACCATTATGTCAGAATTTTCAAGACTTCTGATATACTGATATAAAGCTTTGTATTATATTCTGCTTAATATTTTATCTCTACTGCAAATAACAAAATGAACTACAGAAGTCAATCTATGGTTTGTTTATCATGAAATACAAGTTGAGATCCTAACCAACATAGCATTTGACTTTCGCTTATTGAAAGGCACCAGCCCTAAATTACTAGTGTGCACATCATAATGAACCCAACATACAAAAAACCTGCAGCTTCCTTAGCTATTCTATTCCAACAATCATCAATCTTTGCCCCTTAGCAACCTGGCTGGAGGGGGAGAGGGGAACCCGGACACAGGAGTGGCGGGCTGGTGTGTTCAGGGCACAATTTGCACGAGCAGTGTGCTGGGGCACGCACACATGCATGCACAGCTCAATTTGTGCACATTGATCAGTGCACATGTGTGCACATGCACTGGCCCACCATGTATAAAAGCCAATCTGCATGCATACTTATGTGCACAGGCCCACCCCTTGTGTAGCACGATTCTACATAGGCCACAGTCCACTACAGGGCTGTGGCCCAGGAGTTGGGGACCTCTGCTTTATTCATAGAAAAAGTAAATTAGCAGCACTACTATCTTATTTCCTCATATCTATGTCAATGTTTCCAGAAATCTTTGCTTAAAGGATTGCAGCCCCATGTTATTAAGTATAATCTTTATTGTCATTGTATTTAAATACAACGGAATTGATTGATTGAAATAGTGGTTAAGAAAGTATGTTTATGGCTAATTCTTACGTCTTTAGCAAATATATTAATGTTTTGTCCCTTCAATCATTTTTAGGCCTCAGTGTAAGCTTTGACATCACTTTTGTTATCATTCTATGATAAAACAGCCTATTTTAGATTAAGCACATGGCAAAATATAGCCTCCTTAGAGGCTAACCAATAAAACAGCATGCCATTCGTTTTTTTTAAAACTTGGATTTTCAAATATTGCATATTTGAAGAAAGGATTACTAAATGCAATTTTTATTGGTAATCTACAAAGGGCACATTTAAAAAAAACATTGTTATATCCCTTTTCTACCAAAAGGGTTTGAAATCTGAGCTATCATTCTTCATTTGGACCCTGAAAGCATTAGAACAGGGGTGTTAAGCCCACATTATCACATTGTTGTCACGCGATGTATCACAACTCCCCCCTTCACTAAAGCGGGGGTGGGCATGGCCAGGATGTGACACATCTGGCCACGGGGCATGAGTTTTACACCCCTGCATTAGGAGTTGTTTTTAAAGCCTTTCCAAAAATTGCAGCTGAATCAAAATTTGTTACTAAAACAAGAAGTAAATTGGTAAAAGCATGAAATGTATTCATAATAACTTCTTGAATTAATTTAATTTTGGGGAGTATCATTCAAAGTCTATACAAAGCAGGCTGTGGTTTACCTAGTTTGATTGGCATGGGTATGTGTACACATATAAGACCAAATAAAGCGTATGATGGGGACACACTGGATCATAAGTTTGCAGCAAACTGGAGGCGAGACAATGAATTGTAAAACATAGTAATTTTAGTAATTTATCTTCCAACTCAGATAATGACTTGCTTTGTATTTGACTGTCTCATATAGAATAATTTTGTGTTAATAGATTTGTGAGTGAGGTGTCAACTGATCTGATGGATGCAAAGAAAAAATCCAAACTTCTACCAATATTTCGGTCTCATGTGCTATTTTTAGTTTGCCCCTTGGAGAATAGAATGAGGGACATCTGCACTGCTTCTGTGTGAAGTTCACAATTTAATAATGAAACGAGATTTCTGGGGATTTCAAGAAATCCAAAGAGACTGATCTGAAGATAATATACCCCGAACCTCTATCTAAGGCAGGATATTCTGGGTATTATCAACTCAGATCTGGGGCAATGCTTTGTCTACACTATGACAGGTTAACCAACATCAGCTGCAGTGTATTCTCCCATTGAAATGAATGTCTAAAATGAGAAATGTGGAGATGATTTAAATAATAATAAAGTAAAACAATCAAGTAATGGTACAGTTTAGTCAATAGCCCTATGTATCTCAGTTAAATGCAGATGAAATGTTATTGAAACAACATTAATAGCAGCTCAGGAGATAGACGGGAGTCGGGTAATCCTTGGCAATAAAAAGAAATGAGGTCAACTCAACAACTAATTGAAATTTAATTTACTTCTTTGATTTATTTTCTTAGTCATGGGAGGGCTATCGATACAGTAAGATTGCTATTGTTTTCATCTGCATTTTCCATAAGTTAGCAGGTCAGTTTACTTTCACCTTGAGCTAATGAGAAGAATAATTCCACAATTCCCCATAGCACAACATTTAGCAAGATGAATCTCAAACAGATTGCCCCTCCCTAGACTTATACTTCATTGAATGATTTATTGATATCGCCACGTAACAAAAAATAAGCACATTTCTACTGTTGGAGGATGAGTGGGTGTGTCTTGGCATCTCTCACAAGTATTTAAAATGCATTTTCTCCAATCCCATTTAGAACACCACAGAAAAAGAGTCAGTATCCTTTCTGGATGTTGAAGAAACCTGACAATGGATCTGGAAAATAAAAGGGGCATTGTATTGTAGGGTATTTTGCAAGAAGTGATTTACATACTGAAGAAGATCTTTCATGAATTACATGGACAAAGGAAAAGAGATGTAGGGAGGAGGGGGCAGCTGCAATGGCTCTCCCACCACAGTGCATGTTGATGAATCCCTGGCACATGTTAATTAATGCCCTATTGTGCTTGGCAGCTTACCAAGGACTGTGACTGCAGACAGAATTATCCTTTAGACTAACAGAGGCTTAGAATACATATTGAAAGAGAGAAAGAAAAAAGGTTTGTGTTTATACAAGTGACAATTTTTCCTAAGGAATTGACTTTTTCTTCTTCTTTTAGTGAAATTCATGGAGACAAACTGCAATACATCATAATATTTTAACACTGCAAAAATAAAACCTTATAAAGCATGTTAAAAAAAATAGCAACACCAAACCACAAGTGGAGAATGGTCAGTAACCATCTTTTCTTGTTTTCACACCCACACATGTCTATCTGCAGACACAGCCACAAAGCAATGATTATCTGGTATAAAACGCTCTCCCCACAGAAAAGCTTATATTGCAAAGTAATACTCAAGGATATTTGCTCAAATTATAGGCAGATACATCTGGTTTGTGTGATTGCCACTTTTTGTTGTATTTTCTCCCCCCCCCCCCCAGCCTTTCTTTGTCCTAGTAAAATATCACAGAGGGGAAATTGATGTCGAAGTTCTCTGAATAGAATTAATTGTTGGATATGAAAATGCAGTACATTTTAATTCAAATTGTATGTTATACTTACATGCACACATAAAACAAAGACACCCAAACATATACATATTATTATTATTATAGCTAGAATATGAGACTATTAATAAAAATAATCTTTATACAGTATGGAACATATAGTTTCTGCAAACAGAGTCAAGAAAATTAAATGAGTGTATTATTAGAAATAATACACTTTACCTAAACTTACAACCAATGTACAAGATGTCATGAAAAGATATAAATAATATATGGACAATATAAAATTAAAGTATTTGGAAATCATTACAAATAGTTGGGTGAAAGGGGGAAAACTACTTGGTGGCATTATTTTGTTTTTAAAAATTCAAAAAAAAACACCCCCAATTGCTGCAATTGAATATGATAATACATTCAGAAATAATATAATTTAGAAAAAATATCCACTGAATGCATCAAGGCAATAGAAGATATTTATGATTTATTTCAATTGTTGGAGCCCCAAAACTGCTGATAGGTGGAGTAATCAAAATGGAAGGACAGGTTTTTAAAAAAAATGAGAATTATAGTTTAACATTAAATACAAATATTCTACCCTGAATTGAATTTAAAGTTGACCCCTTTAGTTCTGCAAGAAATGAGATCTTCACCAATCACTCTAAGTGGAGGGAGGCTTCCACTCATTGACGGGATATAAATCTTTTCTAAATTTCATTTCAACCGTCTTCAGTTTTATGAATCAAGAACAAGCCTGGAAAAATCTCTGAGTAAGATTCTAGAGACCAGTAGCCCAAAATTATGTTTGTGCAGTGTTAAATAGTCAAAACAAAGATGACAATTTGTACATAAAAACATTAGCAGGAAAAAAATATATCAAACTCTTAATTATTTGAAAATGATTTTTATTCATTTCATTTTGGTCCAAGTACAACAATCTGGATTCAAACAGTCATAAAGTAGGAAAAGGAATAGTATAACAGACTAATAGAAGAGCAAAATTGGAAGCGACCTTGGAGGTCTTCTAGTCAACCCCCTTGCTCAGGCAGGAAACCCTATACCATTTCAGACAAATGCTGTCCAATCTCTTTTTAAAACTTCCAGTGTTGTAGCAACCATAACTTTTGGAGCCAAGTCATTTCAGTGGTAAATTGTTCTGTCAGGAAATTTCTCTTTAGTTTTAGGTCACTTCTCTCCTTGATTAGTTTCCATCTATTGCTTCTTGTCCTGTCTTCAGGTACTTTGAAGAATGGATTGACCTCTTCTTTGTGGCTGCCATTTAGATATTGTAACACTGCTATCATGTCACCACCTAGTCCTTCTTTTCATTAAACTAGAACTACCCAGGTCTAAGGAAGGGGAAGGGAAGGGAAGGGAAGAGATTATTCTCTTAGCAATTTTTCCTAGAGGTGAGTAGATACTGTGTATAATAATAAATGATCCCATGCAGTTACTTATACACACATGCATATGCATACGTGTATGCCCCCCACCCCCCGAGCACACAAACAGTGAGTATGGCCTGAAGAAGCTAAGTTTTCACATGTGTTAAAAATTGCCTAGTTAACAGATATTTGAAAAACTTGCGATTTTCACAAAATTGCTGAAATCAATTAATCATGTGGATTAATCAAATACTTTCAGCCTGGTTTAAAAACTCAGTTTGGGATTGTAGCATAAATGAATTTAATGGAAATCTTTAAGGACTGATGGAACAGCTGGGAAATATACAATTTCCAATCATCCATAGAACAATCTTTCTGAATAACACTACTACAATGTCAAAGCTGGGAGGGAAACTTATAATTTGTCATCCAGTGTTAGTAAATTTGGCCTGCAGCTTCTCTAGTCCCATCACTGCTGTTACCAGAGAAGAGCAAGCCTTTGAATTTAGGTGATGGATTTCACTTTTGAGGTACAATGAATTATTGAACAGTGCTCAATTTTTAATGTTTTTTTTTTCTGAATTTTCTACAAATTAGGAAGGAAGAGATTTCCCATTCGCTTAAAATGGGAATGATTAGAAGTAGAATAATCTGAAGAACAGTAATGAAAAATACTAAATCCTGGAACATCAGGAGAATAGAAATGCTAAGATCAAAAGATGGAGGGTTTTAAGGTACAGTGGTGGGCAAATTCACACTTTGATTTCCCATTCCTATAATCAATGCCAAAATACTATAGAAATCAGCCAGTGCCAAAATTTTAGAATCACCATATTACAACGGGCCTAATAGAAACAATAAAGATCTGTAAATATATTTTAAAAACAAAGGCACAAGTCTTTGTAGGCTAGATAATCCTTCGTAATAAAACAATTTGGTTTTAAGAAGTTACAACAGCTGATACAGTATATATCTAATATCAAAGATAGCTTTTTGGAAAAACTGATTTTCTCCAATGACAGCTGTTATCCCATAATTACACTTTTAAAAGATGACTAGATAATTTATTTTAATGTGCCAGCCATGACTAAACTGGTAGACAATAGGAAGGTTTAAGTGCCCTATGGATTTGACTGAATTCTACCTTTTCACCAAACTGGTAAGATACTATTTCATCTCTACAAGAGATTTAGAAGGAAGGTGAGAGAAGACAGAAATAAAGGGATATGGTGTTATAACTGATTGCTTTCTCTTTTAATCATAATAAATTATTACTTAGGCTCTCTCATTGTAGTATTTTTATGAAGTGAGTTTCATATCAGAACTCTTTATTAATTTTTTCTTTCAAGAGCAGACAACTTATTAGAGTTGTTAGGACCAGAAAGGATATAACCTAGGTATTTCTGGATGCTCATCCTTCTCTGCTGGTGTACTTTTCATATTTTGATGTATTTATCATGATTCTTATCTTTTTTTGAAATATCCTATATTCTTCCAAGGAACTCAGAATATCTATCTATATCTATCTATCTATCTATCTATCTATCTATCTATCTATCTATCTATCTATCTATCTATCTATCTATCTACCTACCTACCTACCTACCTACCTACCTACCTACCTACCTACCTACCTACCTACCTACCTATCTATCTATCTATCTATCTATCTATCTATCTATCTATCTATCTTATTATCTTAATATTCTTACAGGAATAATCCTATGTAGTAAAGTAGAGTAAGGAATATTAACTTTTCCATGGCTATTTGCTATGATTCATAAGAAAGTGGAAATCTGAATGTGTTTCTCATCTTTAAAACTAACAAAAGATGAACAGAGACAATATTTTTCCTAGTGATAACTTAGCACAGTGTGTATGTAACCACTTGGCATATATGTGTTGTCTTGCCAAGTGGTTGACAATTGCTATATCACTTCCTTTAGTTTCCTTGATTTCTGATCAATTGTGGAAATGGAATACATTCTCCTCACCACTTAACAGGACAAAACAGGCAGTTGATGTGCCAAGTGCTGATGTACCATGTTAAATTATCTTTTCATAAATGATTATCTGTATTACTCCACTCTGGGCACGATTTTACAACCTGACCCTTATTTTTCCTACAATAATCCAACCCAATTTTTCTCCTCTGTCAAAGCGTAGTAGGCTGAAATGATCACATCACCACCTTATTATGAGCACATTTGAGTCTAGATATTTCCAGCCCCCTTTTTAAATTTTCAGAAGGTATAGTACTTACTTCTTTAGATCAAGTAACTCAGATATTCAGAACTGCCTGTTATTATGCCACTGTCATTTTGAATACTTCTCTATCTAATAGAAATAAAGCTTTCAGCAACTACATTCAACAGTTAGGATGCTGGCCTCTGATTGCACATAATGGAAATCAAAGCGCTGATTTAAGCTTAGTGAGTTAGTAAACGTGGAAAGACACCTTTACTTCTAATATTACACACTTCCTCTCTTAATGCATGGATATGGACATGATTGTAGTTTCTTCCCAGGATATTTTTAAAGAAACTTTAGGTAAGTAGAGAAAACTCAATTAAAGCAAATACAATATCATTGCAAACTAATTTGAAAGGAAGGATAATTTTTGCCTTCATACAAACACAAAATATTTAGGTGTAGACAGAAAAGTTATTTAATTGGGCATACAACAGGTTTTGCAAACTTTAACTTATAATTATGATTTATTGATTATCTTCCCTCCCACCCATCTATTTACATATTAGTTTGGAAGAAATACTAGTCATCTAAACTTTTCTTAAGAACTGATTGGCTCTTGGCTATGACTGAGATAACAGAGAAACTTCTCATTTACTACAAATAACATTGCCTACTGTACTATAAGCAGGGCTGGATTTTCCTATAGGCTAACTAGGCTTCAGCCTAGGGCCTCAAGATCAAGAGGGGCCTACATTCAAATTGTTAGCAAAATTAAAATTACACTATTCTAAAAACAGTGAACACAAAAACACTGAACCGAAAATAAGGAGAAATTCTATGCATATGACTAATAAACAAACATAAAAATGTATTGGTTAAGATCGTTCCAGCGCCGCGGCAGTTGGGGAGCCAGCCCACGTTCCGGCACTGGCGGTCGGGCGAGAGGCGCGGCCGCTCCCAGTAGCCGCCCCGTCGACGCGGAGCCCACCGGCGGCCAGGCAGGTGAGGGCGAGGGGGCTGAACCGGGCAGCTGAGCGCAGCAGGGGAGGCGGCTGGCCTCGCTGCCTTTGCCACAGAGTAGAGCCGCCCTCCATCGGGAGGCCAGCTATATATATTGATATATATTGATATATATCACAGTAATGATGTATTTTATTTCTCTCATGTAATTTACAAACTTAAAAATGGGAGGTGAAAGGGCCTCATAAGTGGAATAGCCTAAGGCCTCTTTTCATCTAAATCCGGCCCTGACTATAAGTTTTCACTTACAGAATTATTTTGAACACCCTGCACATATGAATTTTTCACAGATTTGATTCACAGATTATTTTATATGATTTCTCAGTTGGAACATATGAAAGTAATCTTGTAAGCAACTTAGAAAAAGAGAAAATAAATGTAGAAGCTGAAATGTAACCAACAATGACCACAATATAAGTTCAATTATGCCCACCCCCACTTCAGAGGTTTTACAACAAAAAACACATACAGAAAGCTAGTAGAATTAGGCTAATCTCTGGGGAAATGGTGCTGCAAAGGGCGGGTGATAGAAAAGATTCTCATTTATGGACACACCAGATTAAACTCCTAGTTGCCAAATCAGAGCTTGCATCTTCTCTTAGGGAGAGATGGTTCCACAAATAACATGCCTCTTTGCCATGGTATATCTGATAGGTCACTATCAGATCTTGAAATGTACCTGAAAGCATACTGGCAGCCAATGCAGCTTGCGAGACGCAGATGTCATGTGTGCCAAATGAAAGGTGTCTGTAGCTGCTTGTACCACTGAATTTTGCACCTGCTTAAATTGCTAAATGCTCTTCAAAGATGGCACCATGTAGAGCATGTTACAGATGTCCTTGCTTATAGTAATAACAATAGGATGCTTGCACTTCTGACTACGTCCACTGTTTGATGGCCTTCATAAAAATCACTTCTGGAAGGGGATTTCTTGGCTTGTTGAACAGCTTCCCAACATACTTCAATTGACAATCTTGTTCTAAGCTTCTCAATTTTGGCAACTTGAAGAGGTGGGAATTGGGCTAAGACTGAGCCATTCTGGAGAGGGATCCATTGAAACCATAGTCCTTGTCCTTCTTTATTGCTTTTTTATCTTTATTTATTTAAGAAAGAATCCAGGTATTTCTGAATTATTCTATGTACAGCTGTCATAGAGACTCAGTTTAGTCTAGTGGTTAAAGACACTGGACTAGAAACCAGGAGACCATGAGTTCTAATCCCACTTTAGGAACAAAGAACAGCTGGATGACCTTGGACCAATCACTCTCTCTTAGTCTAGGAAGGCACTAATGGCAAATATCATCAAAAATGTTGCCAAGAAAACTACAGGGACTAGTCTAGGCATTCACTGGCTGGAATTCAAGGCTGACTCAATCAATGATTAATCAATCATTAGACTAGTACCTTCAGCTTTTATGAATGTCAGCAGATTAGATTACATTGTTTGTAAAACCAGACACAATTTGATCTCATCAGTTATCTATATAGACAGATTTAACCATAGTTTCAATTGGAAAAATGTGACAATCCTACACCAGATCTGGTCCAAAAATACCAGGGAATTTCTAGATGTCTGACTCTCTGACAAATTAACAATGGACACATAGATGTTAACAACATCTATAGACTATGCAAAAGAGACAATCAACCAGCCCAAAAGAGAACAAAAGAAACAAGCACTTCTCTACCACCAATCAGCACCCAGATCAGCATAGATTAACTCCAAGATTAACATCAGAACAACAATTAAGTAACCAATACCTCAATCAAAAAACTGCCAAAGAGTCAACAGTAAATAGCCCAATCAAAGTATCTGTAAGACTACCCCTACTAACACTGATAGGGCAAGCCACCAGAATATAAACTGGCAGCAAACTGCATTCTTTACTAGCAGTGATGATGTTACCTTTTTGGGTAAAGAAACATCTGCAAGAAAACAAGCAAGTGAGCTTAACTCAACGGCCCCTTATTTCAACCCTGAGCTACAGATATTCTCTTTTATTGGTATAAATCTAGTTGTAAACTCTTTTAAAATTGCTTAAATTCCTAGGAATTAGACAAGATGGCAAAATAAAAAATGAAACATTTTAAGTACTGCTTTAGTCTAGCCTAACATTTTATAGATGTAACTTCTAAGCACAATTAAATTCATTTGTGGTATATTAAATATGTTTAAGAACATTTAAACTGCACAACAGCTAATTTATTATCTGCTTTTGACTTTGTTGGCACAATGTGGAAATCCTACTTTAGAAGAACCATTTGTGTCACAAAAGAAAATACGACAATAAAGGAAACATACTGTGTTAATATCCTTTCAGAATAGTATACTATCTAATATGAAGACATCACAAAGGTCACCATGGACAATAGATGTAATTATGATATTGGGAGTTTAAACGCTAAAAATGTATACTGATTTTTAATTTCTGACACAATCAAGAAATTTGGTGTAAACATTATCTAGGATTTGAGGGCAGTATCATTCTCCTAATAGAATATGTGTCCTTGAGAACCATGATTTTAAAAAGTGTATAAATACAGTTTGTGCTATATGCCAGCAACAGAGGCCCAGCTTCCTCAGAATGATGAGAAAGGAAGCAGAATTAGAACCAGCCATCCCATCACCCAGGAAGAAGTTGTGTGGTCAATGACCCAACTGCCCCAGGTATTGATGCCATCCTGCAGAATTGCTGCATGTTATACCACAGACAACTAGCACAGCATTGTGCTAGAAAGTTTGGGAAAGGAACACATGGTCACAGATTTGAAAATGGCCAGTGTACATTCCTTTAGCAAAAACTGGCAACTCCACGGTTTGTTCTTATTACTGCACAAGGATTAAAGAAAGTTGCTTCTCTCCTAGAACTAAGAAGAAATTTCCTAATAGTTAGAACAATCAATAGAGGAATAACTTGCCCAGATGTTGAGAATACTCCAACACTGGAAATTTTTAAGAAGAGATTGGACAACCATTTGTCTGAAATGGTACGTGGCTTCCTGCCCAAGCAGGAGGTAGGATTAGAAGACCTCAAAGATCCTTTCAAACTCTGTTATTCTATTCTATTCTATTCTATTCTATTCCTATTCCTATTCCTATTCCTATTCCTATTCCTATTCCTATTCCTATTCCTATTCCTATTCCTATTCCTATTCCTAGCTTCTATTCTTTCTATGGTATTCAGAAAGAGAGAAATTTGGCCTTTCTGGAACATCAAAAAGACCAAGCTCAAGACCATTGGGAAAAGACATGTGAAAATAACAATTGACAGAGAAGAGATAAAATATGTGCAAAAATCCATTTTCTTAGGATCACAGATTGATTAAAGCAGTGAATACAGTCCAGAAATGAAGCATTGGATCGCATTTGGTTATGCAGCAATGATGAGCGTGAATTGAGTATGGAGAAGCAAGGACATCAACCAGGGAATTAAAAGCAGATTAGTTCATGCTTCTATATATCCCATAGCTACTTACAGTTCTGAAAACTAGACTATGAAAAAAACTAGAAAGGAGGAATATCAACTATTTTCAAGCCATGGTGCTGGAGAAGACTCCTGCACATTTCTTGGCAGCAAAGGTGACAAACAAGCAAGTACTGGAGCATATAAAACCAGACATATCACTGGAAGGCAGAAATCACAAAATTCCGCCTTACTTATTTTGGCCATGTCATGCGCTGAAACTCACTGGGAAAGGCAGTTATGCTCGGAATGGTCAATAATAAAAGGAAATGAGGCTGCCAAAAACCACAGTGGCTTGACACCATCAAAGCTGACACCAGCCAAAGCATAAAAATAACTGAAAGAAACCATAGAAGAGCAGCAAAAATGGAGAGAACTGGTCCATAGAATTGCCAAGTAGCAGACACCATTGAACTGATAGCATCATCATCAAATGCAGCTGCCTGAAATCTAATAGGTGAAACTGTGAAACCCTTGCAAATGACAGATTATCAAAAATGTGTTATAGATAGCAAAGATGATGAAGTTTCTTTGTGATTATTGTCATGACATCACAGAAATCCACAGAGTGATTACTATACCTGATGAAATGTCTATTTCACATGCTTCTTGCTTTTCTTTAAAAAGAATAAAGGTAATAAATTTAATTCAATCCATTTTCTAATATGAACCACCCTCTTCCTGCCTGTAGACATTGGGGCCTGTGCAAGCATGCATTCCTTAACACTATAGATTATTATGTCAAAAAGTAGTGGTGTGTTGAAAACATTTATAGTATTTTTCTCCAACCATCCTCATTTAATTTGCTGGAAAAAGAGTTGCTTTTCGTTGTTTTTCCCCCCAAAGGAAAGCAAAATATTAGGGGATATTCTGAGATTGCATTCTTAGTTACAACATGGCTGAGATGCATGTGTGAGATGTTCTGACCTTTGTTGAGTAGTATGTTTTCGACTACCTTGCAGCTGTCCTGCTTCCCACAATCCTAAGGAAAGGATCATGAAAGAACTCTTATAGTTGGGTAGGAAGTGGGAGAGAATATGGGATAGGGAGAAACGCTACCAGATGCTTCAATATGATTGAATCAATCATATTACAGTAATAATATGACAAGATTAGAATCACAATTTTAAAAAAATTGGAAAGACATTCTAAAGCTACCTGAGGGTGAGAAACACTTTTATAGAAGACAACATTTATATTATAAATGTCTGTGTTATTAAGAAAAGAAGAGGAAGAGAAATACAAAAGATTTTATTGATTTATGTGTATTGTATGTGTGTATGTATATATATATATTTATATATGTATATGTATATTATCTATCTATCTATCTATCTATCTATCTATCTATCTATCTATCTATCTATCTATCTATCTATCTATCATCTATCCCTATCTCTCTCTCATTAACATGTTTCCCTGAAAATAAGACCTACACTGAAAGTAAGTCCTAGCTTGATATTTACACATGTGCCCAATATAAATCCTACCTCCAAAATAAGCTAGGGTGAGGATGGGGTGTGGATAGTTTTATATATGTATGTATGTATGTATGTATGTGTGTATGTATGTGTGTGTATGTATGTATGTATATATATATATATATATATATATATATATATATATATATATATATGTGTGTGTGTGTGTGTGTGTGTGTGTGTGTGTGTGTGTGTGTGTGTGTAAGGGTATGGCTAGTGATGAGAGCTAAATAGCTTGAAATAGATCTATACTAGTCTCCCTTTATTTATTTATCAGCACAAATACAACATACATACATACATACATACATACATACATACATACATACATACATACATACATATATATATATATAAAGTCATGGAAGCAGTGAACTTCCTCCCATATTTGGGCATACCAAGGGTTGTGACTTTAAATATATACCTTTCTCCCTGGCTCAGCTGATACGGAGAAGAACTCTGTGGCTTAATGGTTAACACATCTGCCTAAAATGCAATACAGCACAGGTTCTAATCCCAGTAAGGGTATGGCTAGCTGATGAGAGCTAAATAGCTTGAAATAGATCTATACTAGTCTCCCTTTATTTATTTATCAGCACAAATACAACATATACATATTTTATTTGTGTGTATGTATGTATGTATGTATGTATGTATGTATGTATGTATATATATATATATATATATATATATATATATATATATATATATATACACATACAAATAAAAACATCTCTCTCTCTCTCTCTCTCTCTCTATCTATCTATCTCTATCTCTATCTCTATCTCTATCTCTATCCCTACCTACCTACCTACCTACCTAGACATCAATATGAATAGTAGGAGATGATATGCAAACAACATTGCATTAGAAGCTGAATTTTCTTCTAAATCACTGTCAAAGCATGCATGGTTCTATTAGTAACATGGTTTGTGTTGAAGAAACAACAAAGTATTAAAGTAAACTAGGTTTAAATCTTTAAATCTGGACTTAATTAGGATCCAGTGACATGTGGGAAGGCTTCTTCACCCAGATGATGATGTTGCATGTAAATTGGACATGGTTAATATGGTATTAATCAACACAGAGGCTCTGAGGAATCCAGGTACAATTTTACTTAATATAATTTTACTTAATACAATTTGAAAGATAAAGAGGATCCTAATATTTAAATGAAAGTCCAGGACTGACTTTCTACAAGTCAGTTCATATTTATGCTGTTCCCAAAATGAGAACGATTGCTCAAACTCTGCATGATAATAAATGGCAATTCAGACAAGCATATGCTTGCCCATGAGTAGCAGAGTTTTGCAGAATTTCTTTTCTGAAGGCTAAGAATTATGCTCACAGCTTGAAATATTGGAGCTGGTTATCCAACAGGCTGAGGACATTCCTGCTGTGTTCCTATGGAATTAGGAATTTGGTCACAGCATGCTGGTTTATTGAGACACACACATGCTCCTCCCCACACCTCTTAGATTTTAAACCTTGCACAAGGTATATAAAGAAACAAACAGAAAGAACTAGCTTTTGGCAAATAGGAATTGTGAAAAGGGAAAATGGTAGAATATTGGGAGAATATAGTCCTTCCACCTCTACTCCTACCCCCAAATTCAAAACTTTAAGAAAAATAAAAATTCCTACACTGGCCTCTACAGAAGGAATTCTGCTTATCTTGCTTATAATAGCCATCTAGATGTGTATTATTTTGTTTGACTTACAATAACTTTCCATAGTCTCAAACAGAAATTATTTCCATTATTCACCATGAAAAACTTTTAGGTTTAGACGCCAAGGATGAACCTGGGATCTTACCGCATTTGTAATGTGTGTTATTCTGTTGACCCATGCTTAGTTTTCACTAGGAATTCTGCTATGTGTAATTTTCATTGTCGGGCACTGCACTGTGATCTATATGGGGAAAAGAAGGCTTCACCATTCAATGTTAATGTTTCCTATATTTTCCTGTTCTGTATTCTTGGAGAGAGTTAATATTGATTATTTTGGTTGCAGGAGATTAGGGCTATCGGGTTGGGAAGATATTAAGACAGATAATGCCAATAGGACAGAAAAGTAACTTGGAGAGAATGCATTTTCATAGACTTTGGGATCATTGTTTCTATTATTCTACTGTAGCAATAGCAGCTGGGCAAAGGTACAAATTACCTTGAGTAGTAGCAGATTCCTCTTTTCTAGATACATTTCAATGGCAGTTGGTAAGGTCTCTGTTGCTGATGTTTTACACTGAGTTGCTGCATAGAAAACAAAGGTTGGTTTAAAAGCTTGAAAAATCCCAACTCTTATCGTTTCTTCTGTGATAAGTTTTTCATGCTCTTTCCTGTTGCTTATGCTAAGATCCCTTTGATCAGTGATTCTCAACCAGTTGTCTGTGGATCCCAGGGCCTGTAATCTTGTCACAGGGGGTCCGTGAAGGCTGAAAGAAATGCTATGATTTAAATCTTGACTTAAGTCTTGGTGGTCTGTGGCCATGGTCCATGGCCACAAAAAGTATTTAAAGGGCGGGGGGCGGTCAGTGGTGAAGAAAATGTTGAGAATCACTACCTTAGAACCCTTATCTGAATAAGGAAAAGAAAGGCTGGAAACAATGCTTGGCTTCAGAAGAGGCTTATTGACCCATTGTCCCTGACATCCAGGAATTCAGGGCATTTCTGAACTTTCCTTTCCCATACTTAATCTCAAACACCTTTCTTGACATCTGTGAGTAATATACAGAATGGCAAAGAAATGCATAGCTTCAAGGGCAGGTTCCTGGGAAGCAAAAGTTTACTGATGAATTAATGATTTTTAATCTTGGCGTCTTTGCTCCATGAACTTCTAATGCATTCAGTTGAATTATTTGAAAGCTTCTGTATATGAATGTTTAACAGAAAGCAAACAATGGTTGAGAATATTATGTAGCTATAGTTCCCTTGTCTTCAGGTTTACTCTGGGTTATGCTCAGAGGTAATAATTTTACCACCGGTTTGCCACACACCAAAAATGTGAGCATGTACCTTCCTGTGCATATGTGCGGCATTCTGTGCATGCCCTTTGCTCATGCATGTGACTTGCACACATGCACACGGCTTAGAAAATGTGGCTAAATAGAACAGCTTAGCACCAGGGCGATTAGCAGTATCGCCACTACCAGGTTGCCACTATCTGCTCACCCAAACCGGTCCAAACTGGCTGAATACCACTACTGGTGGTATTTACTCCATTCCTTTATTTTGACCTTAGAATTGAACTTTTGACAATGTTGCTGTCTTCTTCTCACTGGCATCAAACTATGAGCTCTGTTTAGCTTCCTTAGTTAAGACATATTGGATATCTAGGGTGCTTTTGCAAAAACCTTAGCTTCCCAAGTCTTTACTGTGCAGATAAGACACTTTTGATAACTCTGATTTTACCAATTAATGTCCAGAAGTGGACAGTAGCTCTAGTCAAACTAAAGATAAAAAGAATTACACCCTACTTCTTTAAAGCATGGGAGGTTAAAGAAACACTATTTGGTGCATGGAAAAAAGATTGTATAGACTAGAAAGAGTCAAAAAATTTGTGAGGAAGTCTTTTTTGTTGTTTTTTGCTGCTGTTTAACAAATATTTACAATTCTTTACTCTTTCATTCTAATATTTATTTTTATTGAGGAAAATAAAAAATGCTATATGTTCTAAAAGCTCTGGCACTAGCCAGTTAATGGACTCACTAAACATTAATAAAGACAGATATATAAACAGAAATTACCATCATTCAGTTCATGTAGAAGTACATGAAAAACAACAACTGTTGGCTTTTTAAAAGACACAAGTTACCTATTAGCCATGGAATTATCAGGAATGGTGTTTGTTTTCTGTACTTTGTTTTTGACTTTGTATCAGATGAAGCTCTATTAATGCTGAATCCAATCTTAATAAGTATTACTTTTATTTTTTTAAAATAATGTATGAGTCCATTGAAGGGCATTTATTATCTTCTTTAAACTGAGATATATTTCTTTAACTGAACTATAGGACATCTGAAATCTATACATATGTTAATGAAATGAATAATTCTGTGCAGCTCCCACCAGCTTTTCATTTCGAATACCAACAAAATATGCTTAAATCCATTGATTGTGTTGGAAGTAGAGAAACCTCCTCTAATGCATGTTTTGCTTGATAGTATCCATTTAAGGTTAAAGTCATTTCCTTAACACTACTTGTATTTTATAGAATTATATTGTCACTGGATATTATCAATCCATAACATATTTGTTCTTTTATAAACACTTTAACACGATTACTTTAGTGTAAATAGTTGTTGATTGTTGCTTATATTAGCATGGACATATGTTTTTTTTTTTAAAATGGAGAAAAACAGATGAGTGCATGTTACTGTTGTATATGGCAAATCAGGGAAACAAATTAAATAAATAAGTGTGTTATTTAAAGCTCACTTACTATCTCCGTCTATGTCAGCACATTATGAAAATATGTATGTATAAAATTAGACCTTATGTATGTTTATGGAGGGTATAAATACATATTAAACATGAATGATTTATTACTGAAATATCAATGTTGCTAGATTACACAGCATGCTAGATGAGCTGTCATTAGCATAGAAAAGATACATAGGTTTTCAACAAAAGAAAGAATGAGTATGCCAGGGACTTGCAGCAATTTAGGTGTTTGTATGTGTATGCACATCTTTTTTCTCTCCAGCATCCATCCCTGCCAATCTTTGTGCTGCCAGTAGGGAAACCATATCCATGGCAACCAACCGTACCATTCCTACGCACATCAATGACGCCTCCAATCTAAACTGTCAAATATTCTATGCACATCATGTAAAATAGGTCTCTGTTCCTTATACCTCTGTGCCTCCAGTTTCCGTGGCTACATGTTTATGCAAATGAGAATTGTCCTTTTTCTCTCAGGTTGATTGAACGCTGAATTTGTTTTGCACCTTGGCAAAGCAAAGCCAACGCTGTCTTGCCACCTGGTCTGTCACGTAATTGTAAAGACTGCATTAGCACGATAACTGTCCCAAAATTAGCCCGATTACACCATATCACTGGATTGCGCAGGGAGAACAAACCTGAATGGGCAATGAAGACATTAAACTTGGGCCAAGAGACAGAAGTTATGGTTAATTGGCTCTTCAGAGTCTATTAATTTTCATCTGAAAACCTACCATTTGATCAGAGGCTAGGTGGTTTTTTAAAAAAAATTAATAACAAGAGAAAATCACCACGTCCTAAATAACAAATGTGATCACTAGGATTTTCCTTGTTTTTAAAGCATACTGCTGCTAAATCTAGGTACCTTGTCATTCTTTTAAAAAAAATGTAGCTCACAAATGCAATTAAAAAAAGGAACTCTCTACATGTCTACCTCAGATATAACCTCTTGTGTGAGTATAAGATTGCAGATTGATATGCCCTACATCCATCTAGTATAGCTTTATACATTGCATCTATTGTGTTGATCTTCATTCAAAACTCTCTATATTGTTCATTATGCATGCTTGATATATGTGCACACATGTACACATATGTACTTAGAAATATGAATAGGAAGAAGAAATAGATAAGGAAAGGTGGGTGGAAGGGAGAGAAAGAGAAGGAGAGCAGGGAGGAAGGGAGAAAAAGAGAAAGAGAGAGGGTAGGAAGGGGAAGAGAGAAGGGGAAAGGGGAAAGAGAGGAGGAAGGAAGGAAGTAGAGAAGGAAGGGAGAGAGAAAAGAAAAGAAAAGTAAGAGAAAACAAAGGAAGGGAGAGAGAAAAGAAAAGTAAGAGAAAACAAGGTGGTGTCATAACAGACTCTTGGAATGATAAACAATACAATCCAAGCTGTACTCTATAATCTCTTAAATGGAATAACAATAGTATAAAATTGGCAAAGGAAAAGAATAACCATGTGAATGTATACCTAGAATTGTATGTAAGAGAATAAATGTTAGTAAGAATATATAGCACATTATAGATAAACAATATTTGGTTATAAACAGCTAAGTGTAAATAAATATAGAATTATACATAAAAATGGATAACAAATAAAGATACCATGAATGTAAGATAGAAAGGTATAGAAAGGGAAAACACTAACTGCAAAGAAACCGATACGGAACTGCTGTATGATATATGATGGAACTTTTCATTCCTATGTTGTCTTAAGTCATGTGTTTGTTCTTGTTGATGTGTTTATGTGTGTAAAATAAAAACTAAAAAAAAAGAAATATGAATAGGATTTGTGTTTGTTAGATGCCCTAAAATAATAAAACACCATAAAAAAGCTGGAAGTATGTTTATAGTAGCATTTGCAGTTGTAGCATTAGTGTACTTTCAGATCTTGATTTTGCAAACTATTTTGGCCATATGAGAATATTTTGTGATGATGCCCTCGACTGCTGTTGGGGATCAATTATATTTTTCTTTTAGTAATTCAGTGTAACACTTTACTGTGAACAAATCACAGTGCTTTCTAATAATGCATGCATTTATGCAAGCTGAGTTTCATATGTTATATCACCAAAGATTAAAGCACTAAGGCGCATAAGGACAATTCTATTGTATCTATGCAACTCTATTTTATATATTTCATATGTGTGAGAGTTCAGCCCTGGAAGAAGAAATACAACTAAAGCTTTATATCAGCATGTTTAGCATGGGGTAGAGATTACCAAGAAGCAGCATGCTATCCATTTTCAAATATTTGAAGGACTGTCATAAAGATGACAGAGCAAATTTGTTTCAGTTGCTCCAGAGTTACAGCTTACACCAACAAGCTCAAAATAGAAGAAAGGAGATTTTGAGACAACATTAAGAAATTTCTAACAATTGTTCATCAGGAGAACAAATGAAAGGCTATGGATTCCAACTTATCTGAAATTATGTCCATGAAAGATGTTGCAGTAGTAAGAGATTTTCTGCATTAGCAATGGTATTGACTAGATGAGGATGTTATTATTCTTTTGAACTGGTAAATATATTTTTGGAATTTTAAAAGCATACTAGGAGTCCTCCCAAAAGGATTCTCATAACTCTCATTGAGAATATACTAGGAGTCCTCTTTTAAGAAGAGATTAGACAACCAATTTCTGAAATAGTATAGGGTTTCCTGCTTGAGCAGCGGGTTGGACTAGAAGAACTGCAAGGTCCCTTCCAACTCTGTTCTTCTGTTATTCATAAAATGGCTGCAGTGATCACAATGATCAGCCTGACTATTCACACAAAACTAAATTTTAAAAAAGATGAATTGATGAGATTGTCTCCAATATAGTGTCTAGTGTTCTAATATGCTTCTACTGTCTCTTCTTAAGAGGGACATGGTGGCTCAGTAGCTAAGATGCTGAGCTTGTAGATCAGAAAGGTTGGCAGTTCAGCAGTTCGAATCCCTAGCACCGCATAACAAGAGTGCACTCCTGTTACTTGTTGCACCTTCTGCCAACCTAGCAATTCGAAAGCATATAAAAATGCGAGTTCCCACAGTTGGTGGGAAGTTAACAGCGTTCCGTGCGCCTTTGGCATTTAGTCATGCCAGCCACATGAACATTGAGAGGTCTTCAGATAGTGCTCTCTCTTCAGTTTTGAAATGGAGATGAGCACCACCCCCTAGAGTCAGGAACAACTAGCACATATGTGCAAGGGAAACCTTTACCTTATTTCTTCTTATTTTTGTCTCTTTTTCTTTTTCTTTTTACTGGGCAAAGTGGTACCTTTACAAACAAAGTACAGAACTATAGTCCTTAGTATGTTTATTTTGTCAGAACAACTGGTAGATGGATGACAGGTGTCCAGAAACATTCAAGCATTAAGTTTGAAGCTTTGCAGTATGCTACTTCCTGTTTTTCTTAAAGAAATGATTAGGTTAAAAATATAAAATAATATCAGGAAGTATAGAACCTCCTAAATTCCAAAAAGGCAATTCTAGGAACCAATTTGGAACCCAGGAATTAGCTTATATTTGAAATCACATTTCTGTGATGGTATAATTGTTTTCAGTAGCCAGTGTCAATGTGTATGCTTTCCCCACTTAACTTATATAAGCAATTTTAACTGTGGCTGAAATTTGATGACAATTGTTAAAAGAACAAGGCTTCTAATAGAGGTCCATTGCCAATGTATAATTTGATTTATAAATAAATATTTAATAAAAACAGATTTCAGATTCAAATCCAGTTTTGGATTTGCTGTTTTGCAACATTGTGGGAAGTATCTCAATCCTTCATTCATGTGTGCTGAAAGTTGAGTTTTTCAAAAAAAGTAAATGAAAATGTATAGCAATAATTATTACCTTCCAAATAATGTTCATAATTTTATGGGTATAAAACCTATATTGGCATATGCTGTAGGGCTAGTTGGAAATCCAAACAAGTAAATAAAATTATATAAGCGCCTCTCTGTAAAAGCTACTTTGCATAGCAATTCTTAAATATTCCAGGCCTATGTGACCTGGAATTGGTGGACCTGTCCTTGGTCCCCTTGTTATGATTGGATCACAGTCTGGTGGCACTGGGTTTCCCTAATTGCTTTTGAAACTTTCGTCAAAGGAACAATTCTCATGGGTGAAATGGTTTGCAGCTTTTTAGCTTCACATTCTTCAGTAGGAGAGAACTTTTCTCAATGAACTTGGAGAGAATACCAGAAAAAAGGATTCAGAGCGATGGAAAGGTGTGTAATAGAAATAATAATAGCAACAGTGGCACCCATTTTAATTAACTCATTAAATAAGTTCAAAACACTAACAGGCAGTTACTTTAAACTCTAAAGGAAATGGTAAGGACATTGGTAATAAAGAAGGAAAGGTAATTACTTCTTACTTCTTACATGAGTACTTCTTGAGTGGAAAAAGATATTTTGAAAAATTGCAAGGTTGATTTCAGCATAGTGTTATGCAAACTGTAAGTCCTGCACAGGTATTCAGTTAGGCAAAAACAAATATGCAAAAAGAGAAACTGAAATATTATCTGTGGGATACGTACAGTATGTATCAAAGTTGGTTTTGCAATAGAGACTATACTTGATATTGATGCATTCAAGGGGACCTGCAAATACATTCAGTTGTAATTATGCAACTTCAATGAAATGCAATGCTTAAATATACTGTGATCCAGATTTATGAACTATCAACATAGGACTATTGTTTGAAGATTAAAAAATCTGGCATATTATATCTACAAAATTAGTAGCTATTGGAAATTACTTCAGTATTAAAAGATGGATGCCCAATCCCATTAGATTGGATAGGTTTGTGTTAGTAGCAATATCTTTTCTGCTCCAAAGAACAGATTGCTCTAGATCACTTTGTTGGTTCCTTTGGTTGCTGGTACATATACTCAGGGTTAAGGATAAAACCTCACAAAATAGATGGTGGAAATCATGACTCATAATAGTCGTTAAATTGTCCGTATCTCATATGTCTATAAGACTGAAGAGATGAGCTGTTTCCAGGATCCTGATGCCTTGTCATAAAACTTATGTGAGCTAAAGTTGCCTTCCTATTCCAGACTTAAGCTGCTCCTATGTTATCATGAAGCATTATAATAGCATGGGCCTTATCTCAGGGACACAGATAATCCTCCATGCTCTTCCATCTTAGCATATGTTCCTAAATGAATGCTCAAAGAAGCCTCATTTAGAAATGCAGGAAATCAAGAAACAGGTTTTGGAGAAGAAATGAAAATGAACTGAATGGCTTTCTGTAAGAGTCCTATGGAGTTTTCTTGATTTCTAGAAAAGGGCTTGAGGAGCAGGCAGCATCTGCTGAAGTGAATTATAAAGTGCCATTTGCTCAAGCTCTGTATATGTACAGCTAAGCAGTACATCACAACAATGGCATTAATCTCATTTTAAGGAAAATAAATTTCGGCAAAACAATGATTTTTGGCTCTCTCGTCTTTTGATGTCTCAGAGAATCCTGGAGTAGAAACAATATCAACTCTATATCTAAAGAAGACATCTATTTGTATGGCTTATAAAAGTATGTTGGATTGAATGTATAAATTAAGCCACAGTCTTAGAAAAACCCTTGGCTTTAGAGGTTGATGTATGATTCACATAAAATATATGTACCAATATATTGAGTGAATATGAAGTTACTGGTAGTGAATTTAATATGTGTAAAACTAAAAAAAAATCCAGGCCAATACAATGTGTAAGATATAAATGAATGGCTTTGGGAGTATCTGTTTTAATTTACTACTGATTTTCATTTTAGAAGCATTGATATGAGCTGAATAAATACACAAGACTTTTCAGGTAGCCAGTATCATTTAGTTTCAGGATGCATTAGAGATACCCACTTTAAGGTACTCAATGCAGTGGACAAAGCAAATTTAGAAGACTTATTTACTACTCTACAATTTATAAAAACATTTGTCTGTAACTTCATATTGGCATCATGAGAAGAAAAAGAATGGAGATATCATAAAGAACCTTATAATTTCTCTTTTTAATATAGACTCATATTCATGAAGCAACAACTTGTTTCCCAACTTTGAAATCCTCTGGTTTCTCAATTGTTGTTTTCTCATCAAATGTCAAGTAAGAATAGCACTGTATCGAACGTTAAACAACAATTTCATAGAAAAGGGGAAAGATTTGTTCTTTGTTACCAAAGATTAACAAAGGGTTCTATTCTGACTAAAAAGAAAAAATAATAATGGTAGGCACAGTTCCACAATAGTAAAATCAATTCACTGGGCAAATGATTGGTGCTCCTTCATTGGGCAACTATATGCAAAGATACTCATTTATCAAGGATGCCCTTATGTCTAGACTTTCTGCATTAAGCAAGGATTTGAGCTAAAGCCCTCCATAATCCTCCAACTGTACGCTTTTATATTTAACAAACTATTTAGCCACACAGTATGCTCATATCTGTAATTCTGCATGTTAGAAGAAAGTGTAGGGATATTAATGGAGATTAAGACATGGAACAATTCAAACTACAACTACAACATAATCAAAAATGTATTATTTTATCAAATAGGCATGTTACTAATTTAATTCAACTAATGGCCTCTTAACAAGCAAACAATATGAAACAATAGCCTGCCCACAATAAATATATAACATTAACATCTCCGTAGTGAACAAAAAACCACTAAAACATTGATACGTAATGATTTGCAGTGTTTTACCTACAATTGGCTGTGTAGGTAGATTGAGATTAATGTCAGTTTGAATAGTTCAACATTTGATTTAGTGAGATTTGTAAATTGATACCAGGTTGAGCTTAATGCAAGCCAAAATTCAGTTAATGTGAGGCTAGTCCATGAGCAATTGTCGTTAAGGTTTTAGACTAATAGTTTGTGCAAAACAGAGAAAAGGAATATTCTGTTCAAGGAAAAGTAAAATAAAATACACTCATTTTGAAGAACGACACCAGCTAGCAGGTATACTTTTGATATGAGTTTATCTTCTTTTGCTATTATACAATATTTCTCTAATGAACATATAAAATTTATGTTTAAAATTTTTAATTTTCTGTTTTTATCAAGTTGTAACCAATTATCCTGTTTTCCATATTTCACTCTGAATATGCAAATTCAAACAATATGAACAATCATTTTGTGAGTTCATTAGTTCACTAATCAAAATCTTCTATAACATACTACACAACACCCAATTGTTAAACCACACTAATAACCCATAGTACAATAATTCCATGACAGTTATACCACACCTCATTCTTCACCAGTAAATGAGCAGCAGGAAGACAGTGTTGAAATACCAAAGACCCCAAAGGTGTATCTCTGTAGTACTTTCCAGAAGACTACTACCATATACACATATTAGGTATCAGATCCTTCCTTCTTTCTTTCTAAAATGCTCTAACATTAACAGTGAGTCAGTGAGCTCTCCATGAGGTGTTCAATTCTGCATCATAAACTAAAGACATGCACTCACTGAGTTTTATTTTCCTCTTCTCCTTTTAATTAACGATAATGTTGTAGTGACTTTCTTCCCATTGCACATATTTCATACTTTATTTCATGGTAAAATCTTAACGTAAAACAACTACAAAGCATTGCAATCTCATAAAGAAGATCAGCACAATCATGTACCTATTTACTCAAGAGTAAATGTCACTATTTTACTGAAGCTATCCTAATAATCAGGCACATTTTAACAATAATTTTCCATACGCCGCAGTTTTCTTCTCAAATATTTCTGATAGATTGAAAAATTATCAAGCATGTAAACAACTAAAGAAACACATATGATGTTTTTTTTTTGCAAAGACTGTGCAAGAATGTAGTATATATTGTAATGAGAATTAGTATTCTCAGTTTATCAGATTTCAAGGTGATAAACTCATTTTGAGTTTTATTCTGATACGTGGGATCATTCCTAATGCAGCCAGAAGGCACACAGCTATTGCTAATTACTCTCATCGATCTGGAAAAATAATATTAATTTCATATGGGGACAATTAACATCCATACAGAGAAAACCGTCCATAATGCTTTTTCAGCCAAGTGGAGACAGCATTTTGTTTGTTAATGAACTCTAAGTCAGCAATTTCATGTTCCAGCTTTTCTCTGAATGCTCAAACCAACAATGCTGTGGTGAAATAAAACGATCTTCCAATAATTACTGGTTCTAGGCTTTGATTTGTGGCTTTGTTTCTACTCTCATTTAGAACTCAGTATGTTCCAGCATATAAAATCTGCTGAAAGAACACTTCAGACAAATATAAAAAAACCAATGCCAGCCTGGAATAATATTTGGCAACCAGAGATTCTTAGACTTTGTTAGGTAAGAAAATGAACCCTCTCCCCCCACTAATTTATAGTTACAGTATTAACTTTAAAATAATTATTGAAAATGTAAATGCTGACTATTAAATATATAGAAAACAACTGAAGACATGGCTTAATTTTTCCTCGCCATTCTATATATGCATGCAACATTTGGCATACCAATCAAAGACCATACATAGTCTATGTCATTGCCTCTAATTATGTGCCCTACTTAACTCATTATAGAGTTACATTGCAACATGTTTCTAAAGGCATTCTTATTAATGATAGTATTTTTCCATTCAATGGTATTTGATTCTCAGAGGCTGCCTGGATAAGCCTCTGAAGTTTCTTAGCAAGGTTTTTCAGAAGTGGTTTGCCATTGAATCTTTCCTAGGTCTGAGAGAAAATCACTGACCCAAGATCACCTAACTAGATTTGTGTCACAGGTGAAACTAGTCTCCTGGTTTCTAGCCTAATGTCTGAACTATTGGTACTATAGGTACTCCTTGACTTACAACCATTCATTTAGCTACCATTTGAAGTGATGATGTTCCGAATAGAGCCTGCTCCTTGCATTAATGCTGATTCACATAGTTATGACTGTTTATCATCCCAACGGTCATGTTAGTGCTGTTTTTAAATGTCATAAAATCAAAACTCAACTTATAACCACAATGACTTATGATAGAAATACCAGTCCCAATTGTAATTGTAAATCAAGTACTACCAACACATCAAGTTAGCTCTCGTGTATGTATGGGTATGTGTGTATGTTTGTGTATGAAATCATATTTAGTGTTGTCTGTTATATCCTTTCAATTGGAATTTTATATTACTAGTATAACTTTTATGCATTGTTAATTAATGTATATATTATGTATTATATAGATGTTATATATAAATAAAATAAATTAATAATTAAAAGATACATTAATGATATAAAGTTCCAATTAAAGGATGTAACAGACAGCAACAAAGTATTTTTCCTTTACTACAATGTGCCATTTAAAGATAACTACAGTGTATTAACTGACATATACATAATACAGTATTTAAATATTTTGCCTACTCTACCTTTGACACCTGAATTAACTCCCCAATTTCACAGAGCTTTCCTAGCTATGACACATATAATATTTTTCATCAAAAAGATGCTTAATTACATGTCTTGATTATGTTGCACTTATACCTTCAATGTTATATGTTTAAAAATGGTGGTATTCAAGAATCTTTGTGGGTGTAACTCTCATAGATAGCATCAAAAACTATGTCCATGTTTTGACTATTACTGTATTTTTCTGAGTATAAGATGCATCCCCCCCCAAGAGGGTGAAAATCTGGGAGGCTTCCAAAGTGCTCCTGGGGGCTGGGGAGGGCAAAAATGAGTGAAAAATGGGTCATTTTTTGCTCATCCCCCCCCCAAACGCCTAGGAGCACTCTATAAGCCTCCTAAAGGCTATGCATTCCATTTTTTTTCTACAAAAAATGGGCCCATTTTGGCAAAAATGGACTGTTTTGGGGAGGTCTGCAGAGTGCAAAACCTTTTTTTAAAATTTGCATCTTTAAAATCTTGGTTCATCTTATATTCTGGTGTGTCTTATACTCCTAAAAATATGGTATATCTCTAACAAAAAGTCCTTAAATGCAGACCATCATACAGAAACCCAGTTCTTAAAGCAGTTGCATCTTTTTATCAGGCTCACATAAAAGTTAAACAAAATAACCCATGACTCGTTTAATGAATAGCAGTGCTTAAATGAGGTCCAAGACACATCTGAATCACTTCTGAAGAAAGTACAACGCTAAAATCCATGTATATGCTCTATGTGAGTAATTTTTGTTCAGCTGATTCAGTTGAGTAAAGCTTATTTGCTCAAAACTGGCATTTATTTTGTTTGTTCTCAAAATAAGCCTATGATGCAGGCGTTTTGTAGACCTGTGTTCAGACTAGAAAATGAGACTACATTGCAAGATAGCTGACTTGCCCTCAAACCTACTGTCAGTCAGGGATTTGCACACTACAGTATTCTTTCTGGCAGCTTTTCAAGCAGTCACTTAAATCAGTTCATCTGCATTTACTGTGTCACATCAACAAATATACCGATGTTTTTGAATTTGGGTTTTTATTTAGAAATACTAGCTCCATAATTTCTAGAGAAGGACAAGCTATACAACCAAAAAAAAAAAAAAAATAGCCAGGTAATATTTTTCTAAGGTTTGGGAGGAAGGTAATACTCATATTTCAAAATTGTACTTCTATTGCATAATCAATTGAATTAAATATATTTATTTTCAAATTTCCTATATTTGAGTTACAAATCAAAGTTTGCAATACCAAATGCAATATTAACCAAACCAACACATTTGTTTTCTCCATATTATATATATCTTTGGATGATTGAAATCTCTGCATGTTCATGTGGACTCACTTGTGTCCAATGAGATCATTCTTCAGAAAAGTATGGTTAGCAGTACCATCTAAAAATGTTCTCCTGAACTTATTCTGTTTTGTTTTGCTCAAAGGGAGATCTGGATAGGTAATTAAATAATGAAGCAATTGCTCAAAACCATCCGTCTATGCAACACTCAATAAATTTTACTTCTAGATAAAAACCTTGCACTCTCAGTGTCATTTGTGAGCATGTTCTAGATCAGGGGTGTCAAACCCGCGACTTGCGGGCTAGATACATCACACACTGGCCAGGCCCACCCCCATTTTAGTGAAGGGGAAAAAGTCACAAGACATCAAGTGACGACAACGTGATGCCACAAATTTGACACCTCTGTTCTAGATGTAACTGGGATATTTCTTTGCTAATAGACCTATTTACTGCAATCATTAAACACATTTGTCAGCATTGTATTCTTTATATTTCTTCTTGCAATACATTTCTACAATCTGAACTGAATAAGAACTTAAGAACTGCCGATTCCAATCACCAGACAACAAAGGACCACGAAAAAGATGAAAACAAAGCAACATACAGTCATCTAGAGCAGCTCAAACCCACCCAGTTTGGTAAGCATCTTTCAGTCATCAGCAATACGTGCACTTTTGTTTGTTTAATTGAAGTTAGATTCTGTCATTATCAGATCCATCTTGTGTCATTCATTTCCTTCAAATGAATTTGTCTTAAGTGTAAATGATATTCTGGTTCTTGTGGGAAAATTGCATAGCAACCAAAATGGGGGAGGGGATCAGAGAGAGAAAAAGAACCAAGCCCATAATTTGGAATTCAGCATCTGTGCTGTCAGGATTCAATTCAATCATCCCAACTTTCATATCTTCACAGTTTCTCTGACTGAGCTAGGACAGTAACAAAAGACCAAATCTTAAAGGACTTGCTATGACAGCTGCTTGGAAAAGCTTCTCATGAAATGTTGATGAAATATAAGAATTTTTTAATAGAAGCAGATGTCTTTTTTTCAAATAAATTCTATTCAGACTTTAACTTTATCATTTTACAATAGTGCCAAAAGTATCAAAATTTGGAAATATGTTTTTTAAAAAAACCACCCCAGGATTCTCTGAATTCATTACCCAGAGCCTGCAAGCAAATTTGAAACATTTGGTGAGCCAGAGAATGATAGTTCAGTATGAACAGGGACAAGAGCCCAGGTATGAGATACTTGTCTTGGTTCACAAAAGAGCAAAACAAGCCACTATTGGCATAACATTTACACATACTATAACAATGTATATACTGTCCCCTTTGTAAACAAATTACTAGTCTACATAGACAGATTATCTATCTAGAATCTTTAATCTGTGCTTTCCAAGCAGAAATTAGGTGCCCAATTTGGCCATTCCATACTATGGAGATGCCATGCTGTCAGCCCCCTCTACCGCAAAGATCCTGCAGGAAAAGAGCAGTCTGGACAACCATGGGATCTGACAGGGTGAGAGCTGTGAACCATAAACACAAAGCTTTTGCTGTGACTCAGCATAACAGATATAGCACCTTTGCTGACCTTAATGGGGACACTAAAGAGACAGGTCAAGGTAATTGTGATAATGATACTCAAATAAGCAGGGGATCATGGTCCAAAATGAAGAACTTTCTTTGGAAAGGTGAAATGGGGATCCAGGTATCACACATTAGTTGCACAAGAAGATCAATGTATGTAAAAAGAGAAGTCACCTTCTGGTTGGTGATTCAATCGTTGCTAAATGTTATGCCAATAATGGCTTGTTTTGCTAAATTTAGGAAAGGAAATGTAGGTTTTAAAAGAGATCAGGTGTCTGCCAAGTGCTATTGCCAGCAGAGACAAGAGGCATATTCTTAAGATAGTCAAGAATGCAAGTAAGGACTGTGATGTTGATGTTATTATACATCTTGGCACAAATGATCTGTCCCCAAAAGATATACTTTCTGTGAAGAATTATTTCCAGAGCTTGGGGTATGAACTGAGTAGTGTAGGTTGTAGGCTTATCTTTTCAGAGGTTTTACCAGTATATAAGGAACCTAAAGGGAAGGGCCAGTGTGTAGCAGAGCTTAAAGTATGGCTAAAGGAGTGGTGTAAAAGGGAAGGCTTTGGTTTTATTAGTCATGATGACTGCAGCTGGTCCAATGAAAAGCTGTACAAAAGAGATGGTTTGCACCCATCCAAGAAAGGGACTGAGTTACTTGGCATTAAATTCACAGATTTTCTGGGTAAACATTTATACTGAACAGTGGAGACAGAGGAATTAATTGATACAGAACATTTCTGTCTCTAGCAATCTAAAACTCATAGGGTTATCAGTGCATAAAACATAGATGTTTGTGCGGGTAATATTATCACTCCTGCTGTCAAGCAAAACTAAGCATTTAATAGTGAGTGCCATACCATGTGCATGAATCATACAAGTGGCAAGAAAATAGGGGCAGTCAGGCATAACACAGGTTATGTAGACAGTAAACACAGGGTCAATCAAAATGGACTCAAATGTCTATACACCAATGCACAGAGTATGAGGAATAAACAGGGTGAATTAGAAATTCAAGTAAATGAGGGCAGATACGATATTGTTGCCATTGAAGAAACTTGGTGGGATGAAACCTACAAATGGAATATACAGCTAGAAGGATTTAAATTATTTAAAAGAAATATACCAAATAAAAGAGAAGGTGGAGTTGTACTATGTATAAGAAATAACTACATCGCTACAGAAATAAAGCACAACAATGATGAGAACTATCTTGAATGCATTTGGGTCAATATTAAAGGTTGGAGGGGGGGGAATGATATTGCCATAGGTTTATACTACAGGCCGCCCAACCAAGCAGAGAAAGTAGATGAACTTTTTGCTAGTAGGAAGGTATATAGGAAGCACACCACAATAGTAATGGAGGATTTTAAGTACCCCAACAACAGATTCAACAGGTTCCTAACGAACCTAGCAGACAACTTTGTTTCCCAAAAAGTAGAAAAGGGAACAAGGGTATCAGCCATATTAGATTTAATTCTCACTAACAGAGGGGAAATGATAGAAGGTGTTGAAGCCACAGGAACCCTGGGGGCAAGTGACCATACAATATTGGAATTCAACATTATGCAAACACATGTAGTAGAACAAAGTCAAACTAGAGTCTTGGATTTGAAGAGAGCTAATTTCAATAAACTTAGAGAGAGCTTGGGAAGAATTCCATGGATGAGAATCCTCAAGGGGAAAACAACTCAAGAAGCTTGGGAAATTTTGAAAAATGAGATTACAAAAGCTCAGTCTAGCACAATGAACCAATGAAGAAGAAAAATAACAGCTCCCAAAAGAAACCAGCATGGCTGCATAAAGATCTCTCTGACAAATTGAAAGATAAAAAAGTTAAGTGTAAAAAGTGGAAAGAGGGGGACATAACTAAGGCAGAATATCAGCAAATAGCTCGAGCCTGTAATGATGAAGTAAGGAAAGCTAAGGCTCACAATAAAGAAAGGCTTGCCACAAAAGTAAAAAATAACAAAAAAAGCTTCTTCCAACATGTTAAAAACAAGAAAAAGGTTAAGGAAACACTTGGTCCATTACTAGGAGAAAGTGGCAAGAAGATGACAAGCAACAGGGAGAAAGCAGACTATTTAACTCATTTTTTGCATCTGTCTTTACATAAAGGGATAAAACAGTCCAACCTATCAAAAACAGCACCACAAAAATCATATTAGGAACACAAATTGAAAAAGGAAAGAAAATGGTAAGTGATATGGTAAGTCTAACCTACACAAGCTCAAATCACCAGGACCAGATATATTACACCCCAGGGTTCTGAAGGAACTAGCAGATGAGATCTCAGAACCACTGAACTACATCTTTCAGAGATCCTGGAACACTGGGGAACTGACACAGGACTGGAAAGGGGCTGATGTAGTTTCCATCTTCAAAAAAGGAAAAAAAAACAGATCCAGGAAACTATAGACCTGCCCTGCCCTCAATACCAGGAGAGATTCTGGAAAAGATAATCAAACAATGAATTAGCGAACATCTAGAAGCAAACAAAGTAATAGCCAAAAGCCAACATGGGTTTGTCAAAAACAGATCATGCCAGAGGGACTTCCTGGGAGGAGCCTGCTGGTGGTGGCAGCAAAAAATCAGCTCCCTCCGAATTCCTGGCTATGTACCTGTTTAGAGGATCTTCCATCTGACGTCTTATCAGGTTTTCTTATCCTTCAGGCAAGAAGGAAAGAAGAAACTGTTTTGCTGGCAAATGCTCTTCGATTTTTGCAGCTATTGTGCTTGCAGGGAAAGGGGGGCTAGCCCAAGGCAGAACGGCTGTCCGTGCTGGGAACTTCAAACTGCTTTGTGCAGGACAAAGTAGGTCTCCCCCACTCTGTTCAAAGTTTTGTTTGATTTAATCTTATCACGAGCTGAATCCGTTTGCGTGGACAATAATTGTTTATCAACATTTTAGCTTCTTTTCTTTTTCTCCTCCGAAAAATTATTTACTTAGAGGCTTTTAAAATGGCGCCGAGCAGGCTGGTTTCTCCGGTAATAATGAACACTTTTTGTTGATCCTCACAAGAATTTAAAACAAAAGAGATTGCTTATCATATGTTTTGGTTTCACAATAGGCCAGCAGAAGCTTTTTAATTAGTTTCATTTCTACAAGAATTTTACCCCTTCATTAACCTTGCTTATCTGGAAGTTAAATGGTGATGAATCTGCTGAACGGTCTTGTTACAATGTTTACTCACTGAAAGTCTTGCCAAGCCTTAAACTTCAAAATAAAAGGGGAACTCAGCCTCTTTACTTAAAGCTGCATATTCAGGCAATAGAGTTTTATTAACTGCAGGCAGATAAATTTTGAAATGGCCTCAAAACCAAATATTAACTTGAAGTCGTCACCCTCTACTTCCAGGGGCACATCCTCAGTGCCTGGCACAAAGCAGAAGCCTCCGCTTCCTACGCCCCCTGCTGGGGATGTGTTAACGAAAGAATTTTTCCTGAGTAATCTAAGCGAGGCTCTTAATGCACAGACAATTAAAATGGAAGATAAGTTTAGAGATAATAGAGAGGTGGTAAAGCAGGAGAGAAAAGAGGAAATAAAAGAAATGAAAGAAGAAATTAAAAGTGAAATAAAAGGACTTAAACAGGAGCTGTATGAGAAATTTGATGCTAAGGTTGGTAAAATTAGAGACGACATGCTGAGACTTGTAACTGTATTAACAGAACATATTTCTGGAATGGAAGATACTCTAGAGGTTCTTAATGATGCCAATGCTAACTTGACATTGAAAACAGAGGTGGTGGAACAAAAAGTGGAAAATGCTGAAAAAGAAATTATTATGATACAGTACCGACAAATGGAGTTCGCATTAAGAGTAAGGGGGCTGCGTGAGGAGAAACAGGAGAACCTGAAACAGATCCTATCGGAAGCTTTTGACCGCCTGATGGGAAGACCAGGGACCAACCTAGACTGGCAAATTGACAAAGCTTACCGCGTTAACTCCTGGCTGGCAAAGCAGAAGCAGCTTCCTCGAAACATTGTTATATATTTTACTACAAGAGAGCTTAGAAATATGGTACTGCAAGCGTCTTATAACACTAAGCTTCAAATTGGTGGTCAAGACCTGGCTGTTTTGAAAGAGATACCACCTCAAATGTTAAGAGCCAGGAGAGACTACGCTTTTTTGGTCGAAGAACTCAGAAATCGTCAGATACAGTATAGATGGGATGCACCATTTGGCATCATATTTACATTTGATAAGCAAAGGTACCGCCTCAACTCTGTATGGAAAGCCCGAGATTTTTATTATAATATATTGAAGGCCGGACACCCTGCACCATCTGGACCTAGAGAAAGACCACAAGAAGGACAGGATAGACAGCAAACTACACAACCACCAGACAAGATGGAGCATCTCTCTTCCCTAGAAGTGCAAGGTGCTATGGAACCAAGACCTAGCCGCATGACTACTAGACGTATGGAGAAACAAGCTAAAAAGCAACAGCATCAACAATCATCGGCCATCGATCAAGGAACTACAATAACAAATCTGGAAGCAGTGGGAGGAGCTAGACCTAAGGTTAAACAGGCCATGCAGGAAGCTCTAAATATGCTTCAACCAACCAAAGATGACAACTAAGATTTTAACATGGAATGTCAACGGACTGAATTCTCCACAGAAGAGGAAGAAAATATTTCATTATCTCAAACAGTTTAAGAACGATGTAATTTGTTTGCAAGAAACTCATATCAAGTCAACTGATCAAAAATATTTGATCAACTCAAAACTTGGTCAACATTTTGCAGCTTCTGCTATGGAAAAGAAGAATGGTATAGTTGTATACTTAAGAAAAGATATGAAAGCTGAATTAATAGAAGCAGATCCCTTCGGAAGATATATTGCTTTAGACTTAATCTTAGAAGGGAAAAAGACATTACTTTTGGGAATTTATGCTCCCAATCAACAGCAAGATAGATTCTATAGAAATCTTCATGCTAAATTAGCACAGTGGGACTATAGTTCCTGTATACTATTGGGTGACTGGAATGGAGTGATAGACACTAAGAGAGATAAGAAGATTTCCCGCCTAAATACCAAGATGCGAGCAAAGTTACCCAAATCTTTCTTTGACATTATGGATGATTTTGAATTGAGAGATATTTGGCGAGAAAGAAATGCAGAGGAATATGACTTCACTTTCTTCTCGGACAGGCATCAATCCCTTTCAAGGATTGATTTTATTCTAACCACTAATGATTTGCTTTCTAGGGTCAAGAAAACAAAGATTGCGGCTAGGGTCCTTTTGGACCATAACCCAGTTTGGATGGAGTTGGGAAGGGTAGTGCAGGCAAGAAGGTCTTGGAGATTGAATGAAAACTTATTTAGATATGAAAAGTATATTAATGATTGTAAAAAATTACTATCTGAATATTTTGTTTCGAATATGAATAAGGGTACATCTATGGAATTTGTATGGGATGCAAGCAAAGCGTATATGAGAGGAGTTTTGATGAATATAAATAAAACACATAGAAATAAGCAAGGGTTAAAACGAACAGAACTGGAAGAGGAAATTAAGAGAAAAGAGCTGGAGTTAACAATGAACCCAGACGATACAAAGGTTAAGGAAGCTATTAACATATTAAAATCTCAATTTGACATGTTGATCTATGACCAGGTAGCTACTAATTTATTATATGCAAAACACAATACTTTTTGTAATGCAAACAAACCTGGCAGATGGTTAGCTTATCAGATTAGGAAAAAAAGGAAAACTCGAAATATATCTAAACTGATTTACAGAGGGAAGGAGGTGTTTCAACAGGAAGAGATTCAAAAGGCTTTCTGGGAATTTTTTACAGAACTGTATAAAGGGGATAAAATTAATGGTTTAGACATAGACAAATATTTAGACAAAGAGAAAATACCTTCAGTTAGAGAACACAGGCAAAAATTGAATCAACCAATAACTTCGGGGGAAATCCTGCAGGTAATTAAGCAATTAAAGTCAGGGAAAGCACCAGGTACAGATGGCTTGACAGCGGTTTACTATAAAAACTTACAGTTAGAAATGGTAGAACCTCTTAGAGAATTATTTAATATGATTCAAACGGAAGGTAAAGTCCCTCCATCTTGGAAGACAGCGTTTATATCTTTGATACCCAAAGAAGATCAAGATACTACTCAACCCAAAAATTATAGACCTATTTCATTACTGAATGTAGATTATAAAATTTTTACTAAAATATTAGCAAATAGGTTAATGTTGGTCATTCAACAATTGATACATACGGACCAAACAGGTTTTATACAAGGGAGACAGATGAAAAGTAATGTCAGACTAATTATTAATGCATTAGAATATTTGGGAAAGAACAACCAGATCCCTGCTGCGTTTATATTTTTGGATGCTGAGAAGGCCTTTGATCGAGTTAACTGGCAATTTCTGCTGAAGATACTGCAAAAAATGCAGATAGAAGATAATTTTTTACACTCAATTAAAGCAATATACCAACAGCAAACAGCACAAATCATAGTCAATGGAAGTTTAACAGACTCTTTTCAAATTGGAAAAGGTACAAGACAGGGCTGTCCTTTGTCCCCATTATTGTTTATTATAACTTTGGAAGTATTGTTGAATAAAATACGGGGCTTGGATGGTTTGAAAGGGATCAAGATTAGGCAGCAAGAATATAGAGTCCGCGCTTTTGCGGATGATTTGGTCATAATATTGGAACAACCGCAGGAATCCAGTATGGTTTTAATGAATACGATTAATCAATATGGTCAAGTGTCTGGCTTTAAAATAAATTTAGGAAAAACCAAAATATTAGCTATAAATATGAATATTAAACAAAAGGAAGAATTAGGAGTGATGCTAGGATGTGAGGTAGTTAAAAAAGTCAAATATCTTGGAGTTAACATTTTAACTTCAAATGGGAAATTATATAAGCATAATTATGAACCACTTTGGCATAGCATACAGACAGAGATGAAAAAATGGGAGAAATTGCACTTATCTTTGCTGGGTAGGATAGCGGCAGTGAAAATGAACATTTTACCAAAATTTTTATTTCTTTTCCAAATGTTACCTATACTTAAAAAAGATGCAAATCTTTTAGAATGGCAGAAGGGTATCAACAAATTTGTGTGGGCAGGAAAGAAGCCGAGGGTAAAGATGAAAATAATGCAAGATGTACGTGAGAGAGGAGGATTGAAACTACCTAATTTAAAACTATATTATGATGCAGTGGCATTATCTGTAATTAGTGATTGGACTCATTTAACCAATGATAGAATATTGAATATTGAAGGACACGATCTGGTATTTGGTTGGCATGCTTACCTGTTATTCAACAAAAAATTGGATAAGAATTTTAAAAGTCATTTTTTAAGAAATGCTTTATTGCGGGTTTGGAAGAAATACCAATATAAATTAAATGACAAGATACCCATGTGGGCAATTCCTAGACACGCAATTGAAAATATGAATACAGCACAAAAACAGGACAGAATTACTTACAGACAGCTTCTTACCTCGGAAAGGGGGGTATTACAATTAAAATCTTTAGAGGTATTAAAAGAGGAGAAGGTAGTTCAAACATGGTTCCAGTATGGGCAATTACAGGCTAGGTGGAAAATAGATCAAAAAATTGGTTTTATCCAAGTTGAGGATAATCTGTTTAAACAAATAAGAGATCAAAGCTTAATGCATATAAAGAGGATATATAATGTATTAATACAGATGGATTCGGAAACAGAGTTAAGTTAAAGATTGTATGATAAAATGGGCTCAAAATATTGAGGAACCAATAATGTTGGATACATGGGAAAGAATCTGGGTAAGAAATGTGAAATTTACACAAGCTCAAAATCTGAGAGAAAATTTTTACAAGATGTTCTATAGATGGCATTTAGATCCTAAAAAGTTGGCTTCTATGTATCCGAATGTACAGCCTAAATGTTGGAGGTGTGGTTCTCTCGATGCTACATATTATCATATATGGTGGACCTGCCAAAAGGTTAAGGCATTCTGGATAAAAATATGGTGGGTCATGCAAAATGTTTTTAAAAGAAGGATAAAGTTTATTCCTCAGTTATTTTTACTAGGTATATGTACTGACTTTACAGTGGTAGAGACTAATTTGATTCTGCACCTGATAACTGCAGCAAGACTGTTGGTGGCGCAATATTGGAAGAAGGAAGACTTGCCTACAATCCAAGAATGGACATTGAAAGTAACAAACTTAGCCGAGATGGCTAAAATATCGGCATATCTCAAAGATCATTCAAATGAGATATATAAACGAGACTGGAAAAAATGGATTGACTATATACAAAATAAATACGGGACCAAGAAATTCCAGTTAGCCTATGCTTAAGATCAGAAATGATTTAAACGGTTAAAAGTTAGTTCAGTAAGAAGAAGCTAAGGTCAATGTAGAATGTCATTAATTTCTTTATTTCTTTTTTCTCAATAGATTTTAGACTGTGTTAGTTAAAAATCCATACCGTGTACGGGTTCTGGGAAGTCGGGGGAGGGGGAAGGAGGAGGGGGGTGGGGGGGTGGAGGGAGGGAGGGGCACACACAAAAAAATTGTACTTCAATGTCTTAATGATTGACAAATGATGAAATATTTGTGTTTTTTTTAAAGAAATAAAATAAAAATTACCACTTTAAAAAAAAAAAAAACAGATCATGCCAGACTAATCTTATTGCATTCTTTGACAAAGTGACAAAATTAGTGGACCAGAGGAAGGCCGTCAATATAGTTTACTTGGACTTCAGTAAGGTATTTGATAAGGTAGATCATAACCTACTATTAGATAAAGTAGAAGAATGTGGATTGGACAGCATCACCACCAGATGGATTCATAACTGGCTGATCAACCGCACTCAACATGTAGTCCACAATGGAACTGCATCTACATGGAGGGAAGTATGCAGTGGAGTACCCAAGGCTCTGTTTTGGGCACAGTACTCTTCAACATCTTCATCAATGACTTGGATGAGGGAATAAATGGGGAACTCATAAAATTTGCAGATGACACCAAGCTGGCAGGAATAGTCAACAGTCCAGAAGACAGGCTTAAGATACAGAAGGATCTTGACAAACTTGAACATTGGACACTATCTAATAAAATGAAATTCAATGGTGAAAAGAATAAGGTTCTACATTTAGGCAAGAAAAACGAAATGCACAGGTACAGTATATGTGGTACCTTGTTCAATATTAGTAACTGTGAGAGGGATCTTGGAGTCCTGGTGGACAACCATTTAAATATGAATCAGCAATGTGCACCAGCTGCCAAAAAAGCCAATACAGTTCTAGGCTACATAAACAGAGGGACAGAATCAAGATCATGTGAAGTGTTAATACCACTTTATAATGCCTTGGTAAGGCCACACTTGGAATACTGCATTCAATTTTGGTCGCCACGATGTAGAAAAGATATGGAGACTCTAGCAAGAGGGCAGAGAAGAGCAACAGAGATGATTAGGGGACTGGACACTGAAACATATGTAGAAAGGTTGCAGGATCTGGGTATGTCTAGTTTAATGAAAAGAAGGACTAGGGGAGACATGATAGCAGTGTTCCAATATCTCAGGGGTTGCCACAAAGAAGTCAAACTATTCTCCAAGGCACTGAGGGTAGAACAAGAAGCAATGGGTGGAAACTAATCAAGGAGAGAAGCAACTTAGAACTGAGGAGAAGTTTCCTGACAGTTAGAACAATTAATCAGTGGAACAGCTTGCCTCTAGAAGTTGTGAATGACCCAACACTGGAAGTCTTTAAGAAGATGTTGGATATCCATTTGTCTGAAATGGTATAGGGTTTCCTGCCTAGGCAGGGGGTTGGACTAGAAGACCTCCAAGGTCCCTTCCAACTCTGCTATTGTATTGATATATAAGAAAAAATAAAACTATCATATAAACAGAAATATAATACATAATGCAAAGCTTTAGACTAGAATTATATTGTGTTTTTTCAGTATGCTGCTTAAGTATTACAAACTGATATGACACCTCAAGCTTCTATTGTTCATCTTTCTTTGGGCTCTTAAGCTGAATTTCAAGTGAACATTCAAACAGAGCAAGCTTTAAGGTAAGAGTTGTCTCCTGAAAGCCTTTTGGACAATTCTCTATAAATGAGGATGTGTATCTTGCTTAGTATCTGCCTCGACATAAGTTTGCTTCCATTGCAATCAGACCTACTAACCAATGAATATTTTCTGTTCCTTGTAATACATTTTAGAAAATTGTATATTTTCTAAATATACAATTTATATTGAAGTAACTCAATATAAATGAGAAGTAACTCATTTATGGCTGCTGAGGAAGCGTAATTAAAATCAAGATAATGGCATGAAGTAAAGTCAGTTCCTGATTCTGATTATTGTTTTTAATTTAATATCTTGTGAGGTCTCTCTGATTATCAGAGATGAATGATGACAATTATGATCTTTAAAAAACTTGGATCAAGAGGCAACATTTACATAAAAAGGGTTGGCAATGGGATAACCTCCAAATGTTTAGAAAGAAATATATTATCCCTTGCCAGCATGTCTAAAAGCCAGGGTTATGGAAGTTATTTATTTATTTGTGATATTTGCCATTGCTTAATTCCCAGAAATTCTGGATGGTTCACAAATAAAAACAGAAGATGGCAAAATAGGGGCAATAGTAAAAAATGAACCTATGTTGTCTAAAAAAGAGCTTTTAGTCAACTTTGTCTAGAATCTAAGAAGTGACTTCCGGTTTGTCCGTAGGTCCGCTTTTCACCCTCCAGTGCTTTTGGGAAGCCTCGTGAAGGCTCCGGAGGTTGAAAATCGCCCCTACAGACAATCCGGAAGTCACCATTTCCAAACGTACAGGTTCCATTTTTTGCCCTCCAGAGGCTTCAGGGAAGCTCCTGAGGCCTCCGGAGGGCACCCGGAGGGGAGGGGAGGCTGTTTTTGCCCTCCCCAGGCTCCTAGAAAGCCTCTGGATCCTGGGGAAGGTGAAAAAACTGTGGCAAAAGGACAGGAGGTATCGCTGATCACGCACACGCATGCATAGCGTTATGGGTGTGGCACACCAGTGCACGACCCCCCTGTGCTCCCCCCCGCTTTTGACACAGCAGCCAAAAAAGGTTTGCCATCACTGGACTAGATGAATAACCAAATTCCGCAGAGAGAGGCCATTCATATACTTGAGACAACTTCATTCCAGAGGGAAGATGCTGTAGCAGAGAAGGCACATTTCTGGTATTTGATAGATAACTTTTATCTAAAATGTTTAGAGATTATATATTCTGCTATGAATATTTTCTCTCTGGCTATTAAATGTGTAATCCAGTCAATGAAATTAAGAATTTGGGCCTCAAACATAAATCTTTTAAATTCTTCAAAAATTCTTTGTTCCAAGTTTTTATCTTATTTGAAACTCAAAAGAATGATTTTCTTAGAAATATTTTCAGTGTACTGGTTTTTCAGATTTTATCCTTCCTGAAGGTATGATATTTGCTATTCTAATTTAAACATCATAGTAATATGTGAATGGCAATTTAATAGACATGGAAGTGTGACTTTATATTTATATGACCAAAATAAAATATATATTCAGCTGCTCACCTGTCACATTTCCTGGCCTTAGATGAATGCAACTTTCTCCTGGCTATACTATGCATCTGGAAACCTGATGTATTGCAAATAAAGACCATTCCATGTAAATACAGGTTTTATTTGCTCAGTTGCATAAAATAAAAGATAAGGCACGCAGGCATGCATATCTGTGTTTTTCTATTTTCTGTTTCCCAAACTAATAAATATGGGATTCAACATCAACATAGTCATACATTGCTGAAGTGTAGCCAACAACTAAATATTTTCCTTAATCTTTAGATTCAGTTATAGCCATTAAGACTGTGCAGGAATCCTTTGATTAATATCCCCATTTATATAAGTGAACCAATATTGACATGGGACAAAATATTCTTGATAGCTTTTCTCCATTTAAGATGGTCTTCATGGCCCCAGTTTGTGTCTCTTCCAGAAATGATGTGATCCATTTTTATTTAAATGGGGTTTTGATAATCAAGAATAGAAAAGGATGACAGAATATTTTGCATACTCTTGCTGGCAGATAGATAAAACTAATAAGCAGACAATAAATGCTACCTACCTTAAATATTAATTATTTCTTAGTGACATATCCAATAAATAAATGCATGTTTACCTATTATTTATAATATTTATAAATTTGAGAGTGGAAAATGCATACATAAAAGAATAAAAATGCATAGATAACAAGTCATGAATGAGTGAAGGAAGGAGGTTTAATAGAATTGCTTTGCTCTCTGCTTCAGCCAGATTCAGTTTGCTTAAAAAATGTTAATAACCCTAATATCCCAGAAGTCCACCATCCACTCCATTCATTCTGAAACAAGTCTCAGCTCGACTAGGATAAATGTGATGTGACACCATGTATATTAAAGATAATCACATATTCCACAGATTTCCTTTGATTCACAACCAGTATAAGTCTCTTCCTTTCATAGGCTAATAATCCTCTAAAGTATAGGTAAGATCTTTTGTCTTTGTTCCAGAACATAAAGGAGTATTTTCAAATTCCCTTTCCAATCTCCTTTATTGCAATGATTGAATATTTCTCAGCAGAGTTAAAGTAAATATTTCTCTTTCCATAAGTGGGAGATTTAAAAACTCCAAATTGGCCATACAAAATATAAGAGACTGAAAAGAAGTCAAGGATGACTTGCTATGATTGTAAGTTGCATTGTGATTGTGTATACAGGACAATAATAAATGGTTATGATGGACAAAGACATTATTAAAAAATAATGCTATTTTTCATATTCAAAACAATATTTTGTAATTATAATAATGTACCAAGTGCTTCTATATAAAAACCTTCTTTGTTTTACTATACAGATAGATATTGCTGCTTATTTTAAGCAGTAAAATCTACTATAATTTGCATGATAAATTTGCCTTTTGTTTTTCTTATATTTTCATGGCTAATTTTGATCATGATTTGATCTACCATACATATATGCACACACACAATATATCCTTTCTCTCCCTATATATAGAATATATACACATACATATGCATACATACATGTCATATCTATTATCTACCTACCTACCTACCTACCTGCCTGCCTGTCTGCCTGCCTGCCTGCCTGCCTGCCTGCCTGTGTCTAACACTGGGAAATCTTACCAATGGCTGGAAAGAGCTGGAGCAAAAGCACTGAGGCAATAATCATAATAGCCCAAGAAGATGAACTAAATACAAAATCCTTTGAAGCAGAGGTCTATCACACAAGATAGAATCCAAGGTGCTGATTGTGCAAAGAACCTTCATAGACAGTTCACATGGTGGCAGGGAATCAAATACAGGCAAGAATACTGAACATGAACATGTGTACAGGGACACTTGCACAGTATATGACTAAACCCTCCTGATCCAGATGGGAGATTCTGCAGAGGGTTATGGAGAGTAAGAACGGACTACAATCCTGTGGGGCTTCCAGATACAGATGGATAGACAGTACTATCCAGTCAACCAGACATCGTGATACTAGACAAGGATCAGAAAACAACAGTAGTGGTAGAAGTAGTGGTTCCAAGTGACATCAACATCAGGAAGAAATAGAAGAAGCTGGAGAAGTACCAGGACCAGAAGGAGGAACTAGAGACAGTGTGAAACTAAAGGCTAAAATGGTCTCAATGGTGATTGGAGTACTTAGTCTTGTGAATCCTAAACTGGGAAAATGACTCCAAAAGATCCCAACAACTTCAGCTTGGTCCAGATGAATGCAATGATAGGAACAGCTAAGATACTGCATAGTACCCTTAAACTCTCAGACTTCTTGTAGAGGATTCATGATTGAGGAAGATATATACCACTAAGAAGAGAATTTTTAAAAAATCCATGTCCTAGTTTCCTTTCCTTTAGCCCTTTACACACCTTACCTTAAATGCATTTATTTGAAGTAAATAAATCAAATTCATCTTAATTGAGATTAATTTTTCTAATGTGTTCAATTCTGTTTAAATCCTTTTAAGATGACAAGACAGGATCTTGTCAATGATTGTTTTTCACTTTTAAGATCCAACAAAGTGTTTCAACCTCCAAAATGGAAATCTGCTCTTGGAAATACTCTAGGAATTGTTATTGCTGGCCTTCAAGAGGAAATTTCCTACCCCCAGCTGTGGATGTGGGGATATGGCAAACTTTGGATCTGAAATTATTTTTCTATGTCTTGCAAGCAATAGGAAAGATTTTTAAAAAAATGTTCAAAAGGGGAAGAAAGAAGAGAAGGGAACAAGAAAGTAAGCTTGTTCCAAATTTATTAAACTTCATGCTTGGCCTTTAGTTTTTCTTTTTCATTTCCCGAGGGAGAGTTAAGTTTAATGATAAAAGGATATTTCATATACCCTCTAGTGAGATTGGGATGTCCAACTTGGAACTCTTGATGTTCCAATAAAGGAGCAGGAGAGACAAAAGACAATGCTAAGTGAGTATGTATTGCAGCAATAAAAATGGCTTTAAGAGGGAGATAGAATGAAATACAAAGTCAGTATATCACTCAAATGGGTATCATAATAAATAAAATAAAATAAAATAAACGGAAGTTACTTTCACAGAAGAGTTCACTTTTGGAAAAATTTGAGGACAATTTTCTATACAATAAATCTAAGTGCACTTACACTTGAAATTTGTTAATTGTTACATAACTCTGCTTTCATAGGAACTTTTTATAAAGGCACTTATTATAGGTAATGTTTTTCTGTGTTTGTGTGGATAGGACTAGGATAGGAAGGGTAAAATGAGATTTAATTAGTTTAATTAAATTTATTTAACTAATTAATTAAAAATGAGATTTGTGGATGAATGCTTTCATGTTTGTCTTACTTACAGTACTAAAAACCTGCCAGAATTATTAATCCAAAAACAAAGAGAGGCTTTGATTTGAAAACACCAACTCTAGATAGAAATGTTGTAGAAAATAAAGTACATTATAGCAATAGCAATAGCAGTTAGACTTATATACCGCTTCATAGGGCTTTCAGCCCCCTCTAAGCATATCGCTCCCACAGTCTGGGTCCTCATTTCACCCACCTCGGAAGGATGGAAGGCTGAGTCAACCTTGAGCCACTGAGATTAGAACCACTGAACTGCAGATAACAGTCGGCTGAAATGGCCTGCAGTACTGCACCCTAATCACTGCGCCACCTTGGCTCTTAACGGACACCAAAGTTAAGACCTATATATATACATTTATCTCAGAGGTGGGCTGCTCCCAGTTCAGCCCAGATCACGCGATCCAGTAGTAGCGGTGGCAGGAGGCTCCACCCACCAGCCCGCACACTTCTGTGCATGCCCAGAAGTGTGTGCGTGCACGAGCACACGCGCAAACACATGCAAACTGGTAGTAAAAAAATTGGTAACCAACCACTGATCTAGCTGATAGTTTGTCAGTGTCCCAAAAGTTTGTTCCCTCAATTTGTTTCTCATTCTTAAATTGTTTCAGAATTCATTTAAGATATATTTATATGCTCTTATGATCTTTATGGATTGCTGTGATATGCAGAGCTTTTGTCTTCTGAGTATGCTAAAATTATTGCATTTATTTTTATTTATTTGATTTGTCAATCATTTACAAGATAATAGGTATAAGAATAAACATGAGTATGTGTTCTGACCCCCCTCTTCGCTCGTTCACAAATGACAGTCAGACAGAACTTCAAAGGAAATATCTTTATCAGTCCTGGCTCAATCTGGCTGTGAGCCCAAAAATAAGCATAGATAAAGTCTCTGGCAAAAAGTTACACAGCAAAAGCAAAAACAAAAAGCTCTTATAGCGAACCAGGTTTACAGAAAGCAAATCACTTATCCAAGTGCCTCTTTGAATCAGGTTTACATAAAGCAAATCACTTATCCAAGTGCCTCTTTGAATCTCGAAACTGAACTCACGAACAAACGAATGATGAACCACGAACAACGAACGACGTTGACTTCTGCAACTAAGGCGTGGCACCATCTGTCTTTTATCTGCAGAAGACGACCCTAACGAGCAACAGCTGCTCATTATTCCTGCATCCCGACGCAACTCACAGCAAGCTTCTGCTGAGTCACAACAAGTATGAATGAAATGGGGATGAATAAATGTGGACAGTAGCAGAGGTGGGTTGCTCCGTTTCGGCCCACTTCGGCTGAACCAGTAGTGGCAGTGGCGGGAGTAAAAAAAATTGCTCTGCGCGCATGAGCGAATGAGCGAACCAGTAGTAAAACCGGTAGAAACCCACCAGTGGAAAGTAGGACAGGAGTGGTAAGCATGATGGTACACTTATGCACACCCTTTACAGACCTCTTAGGAATGGGGTGAGGTCAATAGTAGACAGTTTAAGGTTAAAGGTATAGGGATGTAAGGTAGTGAATTCCAGGCATTGATTATTCTGTTGCTGAAGTCGTATTTTCTGCAATCAAGTTTGGAAAGGTTTACACTGAGTTTGTATCTGTTGTGTATCTCTTGAATTATGTTTCTTTTTTGTTCATTTGTACTTTTTTTTAGCACTCTGTACTTCCTTTACTCTCTGATCTCAAAAGAAGTTTCAAGATATTTTTCAAGTGCAGTCCCATGTAGAACACATTATAGTAGTCCAACTGGGAGGAAACTAGGGCATCAGTGACTGTGAATAAAGTCCCTCAAATTAGGAAAAAGCTGATGAATTGTTGAGCAAAAACCCTCATAGCTTCTACGAGCAAGAGTTGCAAGTCTAGTTGCAAGAAAACCTCCAGAACATACTACTTATTCAGCTAACAATAACAATAATGGAACAATAGATCTAAACATCTAAAAGCTTTATCTCTCTTTTCCAGCAAAATAGTGAATCAACAAGATAGGATTTACTGCACTGGAGTTCATCAAATAGAAATATAAACTATTTAAAATTTCCCATTAACAATTGTCAGTCAGCACTTAATAATACAAAATCCCTCTAGATGAACTATTGGTTACCTTCTTATCAGTCTATTCACAGTGCAACAGTCAGCTGTTACAAATATTATTCTCACCATGTGTTTGTATATTAATATTATTTTTTATTAAAAATAGAATACCATTTAGCTGCCTTATCATTTATCTAAATTTAGCATATTCTGTTTTCTACTTTGCAACACAAGAGATCAAAAATACAGCTGAAGGCCAACAGGTAAAATGCTAGGTTATATATCAGTGTATTAATAGCAAATATTATAGCTTTTTAAAAAAAACTTCATGATATATTTGCATTACAAAATGCACATCTTAATTTGGCAACACATTATTTTAACATTGAGTTACAGTCACGTTGAATTATCCCGCCCAAGTGCTTTAACAAGATTTTAATATAGTACACCCTTCAAATACAAAATGGTGGGAAGATGCTAAGCAGGATTATTTCCTTTATTATAGATGTTATTATTTTATGTATGTTCTATAAATGAAGGAACTATATTATATTAATGCATTTGCAGGTTATATAATGTACGTACTTAACCACATTGCTGTGTAGAAGGAAATCAAGACCTTGATGACTATTTTAGAGCCAATGGAGTCCTTCTGATAGTGGGAGGGGAAGGTGCCTTTTGCAGCCACTGGCACACCTTTGAGCTCCAGAACAGATTTTAAGGACAAGCATGCAGCTACTGGAGTAGTAGGGAGCATTGTCCCCACTCTCCTATTTATACTCATAAGAGACTATACTCATAAGAGATAGTTGTTGGCCCTATCTTTTATGAATATACCAGAGGTCCTATTCATACCGGTAGTGGTGGCTGTGGGAAGCTCCACCCACCTGCCCCAACAGGTGATGGATTCTGACCATGTTGGACAGGTTCAGCCAAACCGATAGTGGCATGCGGCCTGGGTTGCCCGAACCAGCAGGAATCCAGACATGCCACGCCCATGAACCGGTTCCCCGGTTGTCGCCATCACCATTTTGGTTTTTAGTTCTGCATATGCATAGAACAATTTTAATTGAAATTGTGCATGTGTGTGCATGCATGCATGCAAAGGGCACCCAGAAGCAAAGTGTGACCATGAGCAAAGCATGCCCACAAGCAAAGCGTGCCCACAAGCGAAACATGCCAAAGAGCCAAGCAGCAGTAATAGCTGGAACCCACCCCTGGCCCTGAAGTAATGTGCAAGCACTGTGCATGCGCAGAAGGTGGTGTGCATATGCAGATGTGGCAAGTGCGCTCATATTTCTGAACCAGTAGGAAAGGTAAATGAATCCCACTGCTGGAGTATAAACAGGAATATAGTTATGAGGTACACTTATACTCCTGTATAAGTAAACAGGAGTATATTTATGAGTATAAAGAGGAGAGCGGGCAGCAATGCTCCCTACTCCAGTAGCTTCATGCAAATGCTTCAGTGCACCTATTCCAGTAGCTTCATGAGCAAGTCCGAAAGCTCCGAAGACAAAAGTTTTAATCCCAATGACTGACCCAGATTGGATCTTGCAGGCACCATAAGGATTATAGGAATGATAATTTTTGTTTAGGATGTAAAACCGGAAACCTGAAAGCCTGCCAGAGTTCTTCTCTGTCTTTTTCAAACAGATTTAAAATGGGATTATCTTAAATTTCTTTGTCATGCCGTCTCCTTTCCAATTGTGTTGCTTCTGCCTTAACTGGTCCTCTATACTTGCTTGGAAAGCTTGTCCAGGAATTCTCCCACTATTTATATTTTGAAAGCATAGCACAACCTATTTAAAGTTTTTTTCTTAAAACTAAAGGTTTTTATGAAAAATGTTTCTGAAGAATATTGAACAGTCAACTTACAAGGGTCATCCTTTTTTGCAATTAAAAGAAAATGGGCTGGAAGCTTTTGTACATGACTGTATTTAAAACAGCCTATTCAGTGCTTAAAAATAAATTATTACAAAATAATGAACAATTAATTTTTAGAACAATCTGATCTGGGTGTTCTTATTTAGTTCAAAAGGGCTTATTCTGAAGTAAGTAAGCAAAAATTGCATCCTACATAAATTAACCTAACAGTAATATTATTTCATGATTAAAAATCCCTTAAATATTTCAAACTTTTAAAAGTTGCACCTGTAGATTCTAAATCTGTCTTGGTATATTTACTAAATATAGTTTTGATGTAATATTATTTCATTCCCCTTTTTAGGAGAAAAACATTAATTTAAATTTGTATTTAGTTTTTTTGACATGAAACAAACTTTCTTTTGCTTAAGCAGCATACTGCTACTGTAATATCTTTTGATAATATCTTTAATTTGGAATTTGTGAATTTACATTGCCATGGTCATACCTAGAAGAATTCAAGCATTTATTTTGCAAAACAGTAAGACAGAATAATATAGCAAAAATATAGAATAATAACATATATTTTTACTATATTTTAACCCAGACCATAAAAAGGTACAGGAAGCAAGATTGCATTTTGATAATCATTATATAACTTGTAAGTTTCCATGATTAAAAGTCTGTTCCAAAGAGATACATTTGTTCAGAACTCTTGGCACATTGGGACATTTTTTGTGTGCAGATTGGCAACAATTGAGGTGTTCGATTATCAAATTAAATAATGACACCTTCAAATACATATAGAACAGACAGATGATCAATAGGTGTGATAAATGTGTATGCATGCTCATACATGCCATATAATTTCATGTAATTGTACATTAATGATTCTTCAATAGTATTTGAGATAGAACAGACAGGTCAGTCATATAAGAGATAATTCAATGAATAATTGCACAGGTGGACAGATACAAACTTATTCTTCTGTACTTCTGAATACTATACTCAGTACACAATCTGATCAAGAAATAATGTCTCTGTGTGTAAGGGTTCTCTGGTCTCCCAGGATTGGACACACCACAGCATAGCAAATCTATACAAAATGTTTTATTGCAACAAATACCTTTCTCAACAAGAGCCTATTGCTGTGGTCAACTGCACCTTTACATGACTTTGCAAGGTGATGTTGCCATGTATCTATGTCTTTAATACTGCATCCTTTATATTCAGTCTGTTAATATTCTCTTCAAGCAAAAGTTTCTTAGTCTTTAAAGTAGCATGCAACATTTGCCTTTAATTGGGATGAGTTGTTGTTTTTCTGTTGGTTATTCCTTTTCTAATTGCTATTGAACTCCAGGCAAAGCTCCAAGCAGGATTCGCACCAGGATATGTTGCTCATCATAGCTTGTGGTCCTGGGAATTGAATGTAAATCCATTTGCCTGCTTGCAATAACTGCTAGTCTCCAGACATCATCTCCTTTTCCTGATTTGTAGGTGGTTTGCCTTCATCTGACCTACTACACACATCTCTTTTCCCACTCTGTCTTCACAAATGTTTGGGTGGGGAGACACTGCCTTTGGACATCAGCCGGTCCGTGAAAACATCAGGATGTGGTCCAATTAGCCAGGCCACTGGAACATTGGTTTGAAGGCCTGTAAGTACAGTTCCTGAGGGAAGCAGGAAGAAAACTTGTCTGCATGACTGCAGCTGTTTTTCAAACAAGCAGATAGCAACTCCAACTTTACTATATTTAACTATAACTTTAACTATATTACTGTAAGCAACAATAACCTCTAAAGACTATTGAAAATAGTATGTCTTCTGATATCAATAATACTTAGGTGTGGAATTTAGCTATCTATGACAAGGAATTCCACATAAAATAGAGAGAGACCCCTTCTATGCATTGCCATAAAAGTAGGTGCAAGAAGCTCTACTCAATCAAATATAAAGGTCAGACAGCTACACATAGGCAAACGAGATCTTTGAAGAACAGTAACAATGCTTTAAAACTAAGAATAATTAGCACCTTGAATTGCAGATAATATAAGCATTCCCTACAAGTAACCTACAGCATCTTACAGTCATCACTATTGTAGTATCAAATAACAGTTCAATGATGGCTAAGTAATGCTGTGAAGCTTCTGTAAGTGCCTGGAGGGAAAATGGCCACCAGCCTCAACACTTAAAAGCACTTGAAAGCACTTTATAATGTTCATTCCTATCTATCTTTTTATTTACCATTAATTCTCTACCTGCTAAACTGTCTTATTTATAACCATGAACTCTTGGTAAGCCAGCATAAGAGAGTTGAAATATAAATAAAATATTATCAATAAAATTAAAACATTTAAATATTTAACTTCAAACAAAAATATGAAAATAATGTTTTAAACAAACTACTATGGTCAGAAATAAGTCTTCAGTGTCTTCTTAAACTAAACTAGGGCTGATGAGAATTTACATATAGCTTGGGTCTCCCTAAAAAAAAGCTCTTGCTGCAGTTAATTTCAGCTAGGCCACCTCTCAGTCTGCATTCACAATAAATCTTTCAGTATTGATCATTAACTGTGTTGCTCCAGGGCCATGATGGTGAACCTGTTGTGGCCCAGCAGGAGCCATTGGAGCTGCCACCAGACTCCGACAGCAAGGGGCCCTATGAGTCAGCTCTGGAGGATGTGGAGGACCCTGGACAGGGTTCCGACTCTGAGCTGGCTGCAGAGAACCTCGTTGGCCACCAGGAGGTGCCTGAGCCTTGGACCAGTGGGGAGGAGACAAGGGAGTGTAATCCTGATGTCAGTAGTGAGTTGTTCCTGGATGCCTGGCACCGAAGACCTAATAGGTGTCAGGAACAGTTGCGCAAGTACAGGAGGTAATTGCACTCAGCTGGTGGTAATTAGGCTCCTCTCCAGACTATAAAAGGACTGCTTGTGCACACGGCCCTTTTGCAGAAGTCAACGCAGGAACTAATGTTGGAAAACATTATTGTGAGCTTGGCGGGCTGGATTGCTGCCATGGCTTATCTGTGCTGGATTGCTGCCCAAGCTTGTCTGTGCTGGTTTGCTGCCAAGGACCTGTCTGTCTGTTAATTAAATGCTGGAGTATATTGATGTGGGACGAGGGGGGTCAGAACACGAACCTATGGCACATGTGCCAGAGGTGGTAGGCAGAGCCCTCTCTGTTGGCATGCACACTACAGGGCGGGGCATAACCTTTTCCTAGGGGGTCACAGCAACACTTGTAATAACAACACAAATAATTCATACACCATTCGAAAGCCCATCAAAAACTGAGTTTATTGACATGATTTAATAGTCAGTATGACCACCATTAGCCCTTCGAACAGCATTCAAACGAGGTGGATAAGAACACAACAAATCTTCAAACAGTTCCGTTCGATTTTCCAGATTTTTCAACACAGTTTCCAAATTCATTCTCAAAGTTTCAACCGAATATCGATTTTGACCTTGCTCCTGAATCATCAGAGCTTCCACTTCATCCTTAATTATGGCCCCAATGTTCTCTGCCGGATTGAGATCTGGCGAATTTCCCGGCCAGACGTCATTGCCCCAAAATTCGACATTGTTTTCCTTTAACAATTGCTGAGTCGCATTTGCACGCATGCAAGGAGCTTTGTCATGAAGAAAGACAGCCTCACCAACCACCAAGACATTGTCTGGATCACTGAGAAATGGAATGACATTCTCCAATAAAATTTTCTCATGGAAATAACTGCCATCCCAGGATTCCCCTTTATCCTTCAAAACCCAATGCAGTTTCTTGGCTGTGAAAATGACGAAAATCCCGATGCAAGTCGGATTGCGAACGATTTGTCGATATCGTTCATGTTTGGCGATGTCGTCGACGTCTTTAGCCCAAATTCGATCGTTCTGGAAATTCGGTTTTCGAATGGCATAAACGAAGAATTCGTCAGATGGCGCCAAATGAAGAAAATCTTCCTCGGTCCATTCAGACAACCAATCGCAGAACCAAAGCCGATCTTGAACGTGTGTTTGAGTTTTCAATGGTTTGCAAATGACGTGGAATGGCTTCAAACCTTCTCGTTCTCGATATCGGCCGATTGTCCTTTGATCAACTCGTTTTCCACGAATTTGAAGGATTTCTTGGGCCACTTTTCGGTTTCCTTTTCGTTGTTTGCGACTGCCAGTTGCAATGATGGCTTTGCTTTCTTGGGACAGTTGCAGAGGACGCCCTTCTCCAAATTTTGTGAAACATTCTTGGGCTGTTTTGTTCCAATTATAAGTAACCCAATCCGGATGACGTTTCAATTTGTTTGCAATCCATTTTCGATTGATAAACGTCGCTCCAGCATCGCGAGCCTCTCCAAAGGCAATGCATTTTATTCTGTCAATGATCCTTTGTTCTTCCGAATCGAATTTTCCAGCCATTCTTAAAGCAAATTTAACATTTAATAGCTCATTCAATTCAGTTTTTTATGGGCTTTAAAATGAGGTGTCGCGGAAGTTGTAAACTGCTGTCGATCTTGCTGTGACCCCCTAGGAAAAGGTTATGCCCCGCCCTGTATTGCCCCAGCTCAGATCTCCATGGCATTTCTTTTGTGAGCTTCTGTTTCCCTGTAAACTACAAAACAGAAGTTCATGAAAGAAAAATATCCTATCTCTTGCCCCACTGCCGGTGTTGGGATGCTCCACCTCCCACCAGCCAGCTGGTCTTTGGGTCTGCTGCACATATAAGCATGTCCACGTACGTGCACATTTGTGCATGCACCCTGTTCAGTTTGGGCATGTGTGCAAGTGCAGTTTGGGCACTTGGTGTCTAAAAGGTTTGCCATCACTACTCTAGGGTGTAACATACAAGAGGAAGTTCCTTCACATAGGCAAGAATGAAACCATTTAGGGATTTAATTGTCAAAAACAGCACCTTGAAGTTCATCCTGAACATAAGGCCAATTTATGCAGTGCTTCCAAACAGGTGTCAGTTGTTCATGGAGGAACATCCAACAGAAGCTTGGCTGTCACATTCTGGATCTGTTATAATTTTCAAGTTTCCCTTAAAGTCTATACATATTGTTAGACAATAGTCCTACTGGGTGGTAACCATAGCTATGGGCATTATTGGCTAGGTCAGTTTTCCCAAGAAAAGTATACTACTTTCTAGAGAAACCTTTCTCCATAAAACAATGCTACTACAAGACTACTTGAATCCTTAGTTTTGGTTTTAGCCTATTTGACTTAATTTGTTTCATGATCAGACCCAGACAGAAAGTAACGCAAGAGCATGGCACTTCTGTTGAAAATGGAAATGAGAAGTAGAACAGAGCATGTAGTTGGTACTCAATATATAGCTGCTACTTCATTTTCCTACCTCTGATTATTGCTTTCAGAGGCTTCGTGTTGATGTTAATAAGTACCTGACTGAAGGTTTTCAGGGAGCTATAGTACTTCTTAAAGACTAGCATCTGGGACCTCTGCAAGATAGGAACAGAACTCCAACAAAATGGTCCCCAACTTGCATATCTCCAACAAAACGGTGCCCAATCCATGACCATTTGCTCAAGAAAATGGAGGAAAACTAATACAATAAAATTGGGCAAGTAGACCCACAAGCCTTCTTCCTGATATTTATACTGATGGTATTGTCAGTTTGTCAATGGATATCAGAAACTTTATCTGTGAAAAAGTTCATAAAGAATTCCCAGTTTTCTAGGAGACCAAGTCCTCAAAGGACAACTTCAAGCCCCAGATCTCTTAGAAGAGAATCCTTGGGCAATTTCCTACAGATACATAGGTTTCCTTATTACCTCAGCATTGGCTCTGCAACCAACCCTAAGCTCTATCTGGATTTAGATTTCTGGCACCAGTACAGCCCTCAGCTCCTCAATGGAGGGGGACCCATAAACTCAGAAAGCACGCAGATAATCCTTCACAAACCATTTCATCCATAGCCTGGGGCAGCTGATCATGTCAATCAGTTACCAAGCTTCAACTGATATGGCATAACAACAAACCTCACTGCTAGCAAAGTCTGAAAATCCATAAGCTGCAGAAGACATTGAAAGAAAAACATCCTAAGAAAAAGGATGGAATCATCTATCTCAACACTTCAAAGTTTTAGGTTTCATATTTAAGATATGGGTGAAACCAGTGGTGGGTTGCAGGAGGTACACCCCAGTATGGGCATACTGGTGCCTGCCTGGAGCACTGGCTATTGTTCCAGTACGGTGCTCCGGAAGGCCCACCTGCCCGCTTGTCGTCCTTTCTTGTCTTTTAAACTCTTTGGCGCTTCCGCGCACGGGCATGGTACGTACATGCCTGTGTGATGCTCCTCCAAGCAGCTGGACCATCGCAGAGGTGTCGCTGCAAGATAAGCCCCATGTGCGCGCTGTGAGCATGTGCACATGTGTTGCGCACATTCATGTAGAGGATGCTGGGCCCCGTTGCAACAGTATCGGTTGCAAAGGGATCCGGAATCCACCACTGGGTGAAACCTTAGAGATGGAAGGGTGGATGGATGAATGGATGAAAGGAAGGAAGGAAGGAAGGAAGGAAAAGAGAACATAACAAGGGGGAAAGAAGAAAAATAGATGCATGGCCTTGAGTTTTGTTTATGTTTTATTATCCTTCATAGGATAAAGAATGGCCATGTAAGGAAAAAAAAATGTCAGGTGTAAAATGTACAGGAAGGATTCTAAGTGACAAAAATCTATTTTACAGAATACAGAATTGGAAGGGACCTTGGAGGTCTGCTAATCCAATTCCCTGTTGAAAAGGAGATCCTCTTTCATTCTGGCAAATGACTGTCAATCTCTTCTTAAAGGCTTGCTACCACAATTTGTGGAGGCAAGCCAGTCCAATGATTATGTTTCTCACTGATAAGAAATTTCTCTTTAATTCTAGCTTGGATATCTCTTTGATAAGCTTCCATCTGTTATTTCTTGTCCTCTATCAGGTGCTTTGGAGAATTGGTTGACCGTCTCTTCTCTGTGATAGTCCCTCAGATATTGGAAGATGGCTATCATGTTGCCCCTAGTCCTTCTTACCCAGTGCCCACAACAGTCCATTGTACACTTTAGCCTCTTGTACCTTTATATTACTGGTTGTTCTTCTCTGTACTCTTTCTAGAGTCTCAACATCCTTTCTGTATTGTGCTGAAAACTGGATGCAGTATTCCATTAATTCTAACACTTCATGTGATCTTGATGCTGTCTCTCTGTTGAGGTAGCCTAGGACTCCATTGGCTTTTTTGGCAGCTGCAGCACACTGCTGGTCATATTTAAACAGTGGTTCAGTAAAACCTTTAGATCCCTCTCACATTTACTGCTGTTGAATCACTTCTATACCTGTGCATTTTTTTCTTGCCTAAGTATAAGATTTTACTTTTCTCACCACTATATTGCATTTTGTTGGTTAAGTGTTCAAGTCTGTCAAATTCCTTCTGTATCTTGAGTCTACCTTCTAAGGGAATTTATTCATAATGAAAGAAGAAGCTTATTGACAAGAAAAAGAGGGTGTTGCTGATGAAGGTAAAAATACGAACAAGAGCTATTGTACTCTGATTAAAATTTCCTTTTTTATTTTCTAGTGATAAGAAAAGAAGGGAAGAAATAAGCAAAAAAGAAAAGAAATCCACTTTGTCCTGTGGAATTTCCCATTTGTTACGCTTAGCTCATGTGAGGTCATTGAAGAATAATTCAACAGAACTTTCAAAGAAGTGGAGATAATTTTATAAGCTTTTACCATTTGCTCTTATGTCGGTGAATAAAATGATATCAGGGAGTTTAGGCCAAATGTATTAAGCAGGAAGCTGATTAGCAGCAGGGGTGAGCCAGAATGTATTCCTTGTCATTACTCAATTGGCTAGATGGATTATGAAAGGTGTTCTTCTGATACCTTCAGGCAACCAATGTTACTTGGCCGCTGCCAGAGGCAGGATTCCACATTGAACAGAGGAAGTAATTAGCATCCAAAGCAGAATGTGATTTAAACAAAATGTATACTTTTTCCCTTGTAGTTTCGATCGTCCTTTTTGGACAGAATGAATTAGAATTAAGAGTTTAAACACAGACAAACATAGGGCATTTGATTGTTGCATCATTCTTTTTTCACTTTCACTCAAAGCATCCATGTTTCCCCACTTTGGACTGAAGATCTCACACCAAAATATAATGGGTGGGACCAATACAAAAGAAAGTACAGTAAAATTTATATATATATAATTGAATTTTATATAGATTATATAATAATGGGTTTTGTAATTTCCCCAATCTGTGAAATAAAAATAAAAAATACGAAGCCAACTTTTTAATCAGTGGTACCAGGTTCTTCACCTCTACTTTAAAGATTGGAAGACTCCCTTACCGAAATCTCAATGAGGAAACAAAATCACACAATTGGGTACTATAGGAAAACCTGTATGTATTGCAATAGCTGTAGATAACATCATGTTTTCTCAGATTAAGACCTAATTAATTTATATTTATTTAATGCCACATCTCGCTGACTTCAGGCCTTATATTTAGTCGAAACTGATGAGACACTGACTATAGATGAATGTTTACATTTCCACAATAATAGCATCTGTATATGAAATATTCTAGTATCTTTGCTCACCTACTGTCAAGACTGTGCTGACAACACCTTAATCGCTAGGTTCTCTATGTTTCTGTGCTTCACTTCTTCTCTGACTCTTTTAATATATCCTCCTGCTTTCAGTTCACCCACAAAGCTGTCAATTTCCCAATATGTTCCTCCCTCCCCCCTCCTTCCCCTTCCCTCCCACACACACACACACACACACACACACACACACACACACACACACACACAATGTCTACATTTCTGATGATTCTGATGAGATAACTCACTTGAGAAGTATGCCATTCTATTTCAAATCTGTCAGTGTTCAAGGGTGGCAATCTATTTCAATAGGGTTGTATGTAAAAGAGAAAGTTTATCCGTACACAGTGCTGCAGTTAAGTGCTCTGGCATGGCATATTGTCCTTCAAAAAGGCATAGAAACACAAACATAAACTTTCATTAACATGTTTTCTGCCAATAGTACCACATGGTCCATGATTCTACCAGCCAAAGGCCTTTGCAGCATCCCAGGGAATAAAGAATAATGTTTTTTTGTGTCTGTCTGTCTGTCTGTGTGTGTCTGTGTGCACACACACACACACATTCCCAAAGATTGCAAAACTGAAGCATGAAAGTTTTAGTGAAGAAAGATATAGTGACATGATATAGTAATGAAGTTCTTTCACCAAGAGTTTAATCTGGTTGCCTATATAGGATGCCAAGAAGAAGAAAAAAATGTTGTAGGTCATTTTAGTTTGCCTTTTTACCACTTCATTAAATATATATTTAACAATATTCATTTAAGAATATTTAGCAATATTTATTGGGTCAATGATTTGCAAAAAATTCAAAAGAACAAAAAGAGAAGCAAATGAACACAATAATATGCTAATAGCTAGCAAAAGAATTTTTTAACCATCAACTTCTGCTTCATCTTCCTCAATACTATTGTTTCTAGAAAATGTATTTGTTGACATCTAGTGCACGGAAAGATCATGTATTGTGATCTTGCTTCCACATAGGCTGCATTTTTACTAAAACCAAACCCAGTCCAATCAAACTCAAATGTAGAAATAGTTGCAATTAATACACCTTTCAATCAATTAAATATATTTCACTATAGTTTTTTAAATTACTGAATAAAATATACTCACAACCCCTGGCCTTAAAACATTACAAAAGATGTATTTTTCCATTGTTTTGGAAATCTCTAACTTGCATTGTTTTTTCATTCTGTCTAACTTTGTGAAGGTCTCTATGACTTAAACCACTTATTTGCCCAGGTTCGCCTGGTGCGCCAGTTGCGACCCTACCTGAATCGGGAGGCTCTCACAACAGTCACTCGGGCCCTTGTGACCTCTAGGCTGGAATACTGCAATGTGCTCTACATGGGGCTGCCCTTGAAGAGCATCCGGCGACTTCAGCTAGTCCAGAACGCGGCCGCGCGAGTGATCGTGGGTGCACCTCGGTTCACCCACATAACACCTATCCTCCGCGAGCTGCGCTGGCTACCTGTCGATCTCCGGGTGCGCTTCAAGGTGCTACTAGTCACCCATAAAGCCCTTCATGGTAGTGGATCTGCGTACTTGAGAGACTGCCTTCTGCCAATTACCTCCCTGCGACCAATCAGATCTCATAGATTGGGCCTCCTCCGAATTCCATCTGCCAGCCAGTGCCGGCTGGCAACTACAAGGAGGAGGGCCTTTTCAGTAGTAGCTCCGACCCTTTGGAACGAGCTCCCCGTGGAGATTCGTACTCTCACCACCGTCCAGGCCTTCCGCATAGCCCTTAAGACCTGGCTAGCCTGTCAGGCCTGGGGACAAAGATAGCCGCCCCTCCCGAATGATGAATGAATGTTGCTCATTATTTTTACTTTATGTGTGTCTACGTCATTGTTTGTATTCCCCTTTCCTGATTTTATGTGAGCCGCCCTGAGTCCCCTTAGGGAAAAGGGCGGCCTATAAATGTTAATAAACTCTAAACTCTAAACTCTAAACTTTATTTCCAACATGACACACATCTGCCCCTGATCTGTCCAAGCAATACATTCAGTAATTCCCAATCATCTTCAGGAAGGTGCTAGCTTTGGGGAAAAAGGCTGTCACAAATGTTACTTGTTAGATTGGGTAAAGGAAAGGCACACTCAGGTGTAGGCAGCAACAGCTCTTTATTGACTCTGACGCAACTATGTACAATCCAGCGAAGGTTCAGTCTGACAGCAGCCCTTTTATAGGGAGCTGTCAGACCCTTCGACCAATCAGGTTGAATCTCTGTTCCCGCCGGAACAGAGGACCTTGGTGTAAACCATTGTCACATTGTAACTGATTCTAGTATCTAACATTACTAATTTTAATTTACCCATTTTTCATATTATAAAGACATTTAGACATAGGATATACATATAGGCTATATACCCTTGTGTCTATTAATTGAATACATTTTTAAAAAAACACAGGGGAGCATAAGCAAGTTTTCTTGGGTCAGTCAGGAATACTTTAAAGGGAAAGGAGGTTTTAGAATTTATAACTGATATGATAAAAGGCACATTGTAATTAAAAAAAATTGATACAGCTACTCACAATATCAATACATTATTTTAAAAGTATACATTTCTAGCTTCCTGAATAGATATGCTTCTAGAAAATATATTTCACTTTACATGTCAGAAATCATTTTCATATTTGAATATAAGGAGTTCATCTATGGTGTCTAATGTGAGAAATAATTACATAAAGATTATGTGACAATAGTCTGATAGAATCCTTGTGTTACTATGCTAATTATGAAAATCTGAATGGCTAATAAAAATAGGTGAACATTTTCATTTACTTTTAGCGGTAGAATATAAGCCATAGAAGGCAACTCAGAATGTCATTTCCTGATTCTATGTTTCACTGTGCAGCTTATTTCTAATAAACATGAATACTCACCAAGTTAGATATATTTTTTTATTTTAGTACAATAAACAGGACAATATTTTATTAAATAAAACAAGGAAGGTTAGGAAATACTTGGCTAAACAGTATACAGTCAAGGAGAGATTAGCTAAACCTTCATATTTCTTAATGTGGACATCTTCTAGGGATAGTGGTCAAAAGTTATCATTCAATCCTTAACAGAAAATGAAAAAGTGTTGAACATGGTTCCCAGATACAATGGAAGCCAATACAGCTAGCTGACCCATCAGGAACCATTCCAGCAGTACAGAAATCAATCCTGTGGTCACCTTCCAAACAGCACATTTTTCTGGTGAGTTCCAAAATATGCTTATACATTCTTTGTTGGATCTAACGCTCCTGTCCATTTATGCTGCAAAATAAGGTCAGTAATTCACTGGCTGTTTTAAGGAGGAAGCACTGCCCCATCAGCTAAACCAATACTTATCATGTGCTGTAATGTGTTTACACTTCCCTTTAGTAACATTGATGAAATAGCATGACAGTTAAGAGCATCACTTAGCTCAATACATTTACTAGTTCCCCCACTAGTTTCCCCATGGCCTTGTTTAAACTGAAGCTTAACAGAACAATAAAATCTTAGTCTTAATTTTCCTTCTCTGCTATTTTTTCAAAAAAAAAATCTACAAAGAAAAAGATAACTAAAAATTAGCTTTTTAAAATTTTGAGCAAGCAACTTTCACTATGCTAAGAAAATACCTTAATCATTGTGCTGTTTTAGCAGTGCTGGTAAAAGTAGATGTAGAAATTGAAATGTCAGGATGCAGATTGAAAATATGCTTTTTAAAGCTACTTGTGCCTCATACATTGTTATGTATATGCCTGCCTGCCTGCCTGCCTGCCTGCCTGCCTGCCTGCCTGCCTGCCTGCCTGCCTGCCTGCCTGCCTGCCTGCCTGCCTGCCTGACTGACTGCCTGACTGCCTGACTGCCTGCCTGACTGACTGACTGACTGACTGACTGACTGACTGACTGACTGACTGACTGACTGACTGACTGACTGACTGCCTGTTGTGGCCCAGAGGAGCTGTTGGAGCTGCCACCAGACTTCGACAGTGAGGCGCCCTATGAGTTGGCTCTGGAGGATGTGGAGACCCTGGACAGGGTTCCGACTCTTAGCAGGGCACAGAGAGGCTGGTTGGCCACCAGGAGGTGCCTGAGCCTTGGACCAGTGGGGAGGAGACAAGGGAGTGTGATCGTGACGTCATGCATTGGATGATGCAGTGGGGAGGAGACTAGGGAGTAGTTCTTGGATGCCCGACAACGGAGAGCTAATAGGTGTAAGGAACAATTATGCAGTTACAGGAGATAATTCTACTCAGCTGGTGGTAATTAGGCTCCTCTCAAGACTATAAAAGGAATGATTGTGCACACACCCTTTGCAGGAGTCAACATATTCATTAGAGTTGGAGAACTCTCGTGGCTAGCTTGGCAGGCTGGATTTCTGCTAAGGTTGGTCTGTGCTGGATTGCTGCCAGCGTCTTGTCTGTACAAGAGCCAAGGTGGCGCAGTGGTTAAATGCAGCACTGCAGGCTACTGCTAGATCAGCAGGTCAGCGGTTCAAATCCCACCGGCTCAGGGTTGACTCAGCCTTCCATCCTTCCGAGGTGGGTAAAATGAGGGCCCAGATTGTTGGGGGCAATATGCTGACTCTCTGTAAACCGCTTAGAGAGGCCTGAAAGGCCTATGAAGCGGTATATAAGTCTACTGCTATTGCTATTGTACTGGATTGCTGCCAAGGTCCTGTCTGTGTGTTAATAAATCCTTGCAGTATCTTTGTCTCAGCGTGCTTTGGTGTAGGACGAGGGGTTCAGAACACTGCCTACCTACCTATCTACCTATCTACCTATCTACCTATCTACCTATCTACCTATCTACCTATCTACCTACCTACCTACCTACCTATTAGTGTATATGTATATATGTGTTCATATGTATTTGTATGTACCTATAAATTTACTTGTACATAAACATGTAAGGGTATACATGCCCATTAAGACCCACCTATACGAAGAAATGGGATTAGCCATTGTTTTCCTGGATAGAAAGTTGGGTGGGCATGTAGCAGGGCAGCAGTCCATGAGAGAACACAGTAGCCTAGAACATTTTAGCAAAGTATCTCAGTCCTGACAGGATTTTCTTAAAACAGCTTAGACTAAAGACAGCATGAACCCTGGATAGAAACAGCTTATCTAGTAAGTGTGGATATGACTTATGTCTGGACCCTGTGTAAGAGTCTGTGAATGAATAGGCCAATTGTATAAGAAAAGCCTCATTTATGAAAATATTCTCTGTCATTCTACAGTTGTAACCTAATTAACTGGCGAGAGATAGGAAGCAGAAGAGTCTATCAGGCAAGGATATTTAGACCATTGTTATGTATCCATATTAGCATTGGTTCTCCACTTTTTTGTGAGGGATTTTTTTTTACATTACCTACTATCTGTAGGTTTAGATTGGGATATTCTTCATGTACAATATGTGTCCCATCATTAACATAACAACTATTTTCAAGATGTGAGATTTTCAACTAATATTTTTAGACTATGGTTCTATCTGAACAGTGATCTATGGATTTCTGAAGATTAAAGTGTTATGATGGTACAGAGGTAGAATAGACCTACTGGAAGTTTTCTTGTCAAAGAGTGACCTAAACATGCTACTATGTTGGCTATGTCAATTAGTATCATAATACATCTGTAAAAGTGTTCTTAAGAACTGAGATTCACTGCATTAAATATATTGCAATCTGATGCTTACATAGCTAGCATCCTGCCTAAATTGATGCATTTTAATGCTATACATCTGATGATGCTTTATGCAAAAGTAAAAATGCCAGCATTGATACAATACCATCTTCAAACAATAACAAAAAAATAGTATTTTAATTTTTTTTGTTAAGATAGTACTGCAGGCAAATCTGGAATTTCCTTTGTTTTCAACATTCTACTTTCCCCTATGATTCTAAGTGATGGCCAAAACTATAAACATATAAACAAAGCTATAAATGTTCTTACTAATGTAAGGAAGATAACATTGTCCACTCCTTCTCATAATTTTGTCTCCCATCTTAATTTCTTTAGTTTGGGAACTTTCAGAATTTGTGGAAAGAATCCATCCAAAAATCCTAAAGCTTCACTCCTCAAAATATGCAACAACCAATAAGACAATTTTCATTAAAGAAATGTTTGTTTTTAATCTAAGTATACAAATACATGCATGATATACTCAAATAATTTTTTAAAAACCTATTTGGGGCTTTGGGAGAATCCTGCAACTGTTCAATCATCAATGCTTACAACAACACTATTCTAGACATTAGGCTATCTGAGTAGTTGAACTGTTCAGAAATAAAAGATGAGAAATGTAGTGTCAGAGTTCAAGTATGTCCATAGAAGAGCATTTGTGTGCAAACTTTAAATAGTGATCTGTAAAATGAAAATAGAGATGCCTACAGAGATAAGGTGAATAAATGATGGACAAATGGCTCATAGAAAATGTAGAATTTTAAAATTAAATGTCTCAGGAAAGTACTAGTTTTGTGTTTGTACATTTTCCCAGTTATATATCATTATTTGTAAAAACATTTGAAATAGACAATAGAAGGAAATATATATGTTGCATGTTGAAGTTTTCAGTGCATTTCTGTTTTCTTTTGGTAGATAGCAAGCTTGTCTATTAGATGGTGTAGTTCTACATTTCTTTTGTGTGTTTTTTCTCAGAATTGTATCCATGCTAAAATGAAATATTGTTTAATAAGAGAAGAAAAGCTCTAATAATAATTTAAACTGTTGGTATTTAGAAAAACTAAAATTATATGAGTCTGATCATCTATAGAACTCCGGATATGCTAACAATTCATTCATTATGGTAACTTGTCTCCTCCCTATCCCATCATTGCTATTTCTCCATTGTTAATAATCTGTCAGCATTTTCATTTTCAGTCCTGATTATCAGCAGTTTGCAGAAAAATGTCTTCAAAGGTACTCAGATTTTTGATCCTGTCAGAAGAAAATAGACGGTTCCCCCCCCCCCGAAAATTAAATGACTACAAATGCATTATGAAAGAATAAAATGGTGTTAATGGTTTGAAAATGCTTGCTACATGCCAATAATCTTTCTTTCCTAAGTGTGCCTGTGTGCTGGGGAGGGGGGGCACAGAGGGAGGAAAAGTAAGGAAACCTCATCCAAATTTTATATGTCACCTGGAAGTATTGTACTTGGTGCTTATTTGTATCACTTATTTGGGGTCACTAGGAATATTTTGAAAACAATACACTTGTTCTCTTGAGAATAAGTCTAACATAGCTCGTCATAATCAGATCAACAATGATAAAAAGAAAAGGACTGTTAAGTCTTCACTCCAGGTGCCATTAGGTATCTAAGAGGAGACTTGTAGTCCATCATATCTAACCCACTAGACTTGTCTTACTATCTTCAAGCAGATCAATGAGTGTTCTTAAAACATGTACATAGGTATTTTTGTTATGATATATATGTATAACCTATATCTCAAGAACCCGAATTTAAGAAAAACCTCAACTGTCAGAGTAACTTTCTGAGTGGTGAAAGTATATAAATTTGTATGCAATCAATATGAGCATCAACCTACAACATGAAAAATAGGACCAAGGATACTTCATCGGTGATTTGAAAAAAAAAGACCCTGGATCTTTGATGAATGCAGTACCTGTCTGCTATTGTTTACACTAGCTGCCTATCTCTTTTCAGGCTTCTGAATCTGAAAAAAGATCTCTCTCCTTTAAAGGATTACTTAATAGTAAAAATTAATGCAATGATGGAAGCTGCAATGTTTTCTTAGACTCAATAGCTGCTTTGGAAAACCTGAACAAATCTAAGTTAGCAACTTCTGGTTTTTGGAAACAACATGGGTTTCAATATGCTACTACCAACTATGTGTTCAGCAGATGATAACTTAGTGGAATCTGTTTTCCTAATCCTTTCTTTCCTGCTATGAACAGCATATGAATTGTCTTACTCAAGAAATAACAAAGACAATAAAGGCTATTGAGAAACTTGTCTTTTTTATTAGAAGTATATAATTATCTTATTTTTTTATTACAGAATGCAACAAAAGCAAGAATTGCAAATGATTTCCACATTAGTGTCTTATATATCTTTAGCTACTATTCAAATGATATAAAGCTAGTTCATGTTACTGTTATTTTGGAACATCAATAATTGGATGACTCTCCAAGACTAATGTGGAAATGATCTAAAACTGGAACCAATCCAATGATTTTTTTTTAACTTAACACCCTTTTTAACACTACTGCCCTTCAGATGTGTTAGTTTCCACAGATGGCATAGCTGATATTTTGTTTCTGCATATGTTAATTTCTTCTACATCTGGAAGACAATTGGTTGGTGAGGATTACATCAAATGTCTTCTTATTACTTGAAGAACAATCAGTTTAATAATCTCCTTTCAACATTATTTTTTAAGCAAAAAATATAGATTCTTTCTGCCTTAGTCATAATCAGACATTATTATCTTAACATTAATACATCTTCACATTTTTTTCTTTTAAAAATAGAATTAAAAATAGGCAAAGAAAGCAATGCTAGGCATTTGATTCTTTTTTTTCAAATATCATTTTTTGTGCATTTATGACAACCTACAAGTATTAAGGAAAATGGATTTTAGTGAGGTGTGTGTGTGAAAATAGTTTTCAAATGCCAATCACACAATATTTGTTTTAATCTATAATATCCTAATTTAGTTGAGCTCAATCTGTTTATGATAATACACATGCACTAGATATCTCCCAGAGTTTATTTCTAACAATGGCAACAAATATTTTAATACAATATTTTCTGTACAACTGAGGCCTCCTTAAGCCCAGGTTAAGCCAAGGGTTGACTTCTCTTTATGGTGTTTACTTTTCCATCTGGACCAGAGATTCAGTGTAGTGATTAGCTATCATATATGTTACCAGGAAAATAAAGGTCTTTTTTTCAGTAGTTAGCTCATCTCTAGTCTTTTTTAGCAAAAAGAGATGTTTAATTTTTCATGTTTTCCAGAACTATTATATGTCTACACCCAACACACACACACACACACACACACACAGACACTTACATTTTAAATGTGTATCCATTCCTAACCTTAGAATGGAGTGCTTGATAGAGTTAGATAGATAATCTTTTAGTGAAAGACTAATATTTAATTACTGATAAATTAACTATCTCTGCAAACATTAAACAATATAATCTGGATATGTTGCTTCTTTTCCCCATAAAGAAACGTGACAGTTCTGACAAAGGAGAAATACAGAACCATTTTGAAGATATTAGTCATTATATCTTTGCCAGTGCTGCATGTGAATGCCAAACAGCTTTCTATTTCAGGATTTATTCATGTTTATTCAGAAGCTCCAATGTCTTCAATTGGGTTTACTCCTTAATAAGCACATGCTACCAAGGACTAGCATAGAATTTCAAGCTTAAAGCTAGTGAAGAACTCCAACTGAGAAATCACTCCCCTAATTAAAATTGTATGGTAGGAAGTACTCCTATATAGTTTATGAGAAAGACAAGAATGTTCACTGTTGTTTGTCAACATTTGAATTAATCTTTTTTTCAGCAAAGGAATAAGAGACTTTTGAGTGTAAGTGAGAGTTTATTTTATAGCATCATTTTCCTGGCCCCTTTCCCCATCTTTTATTCATTATTATTACTATTACTATTACTATTACTATTACTATTACTATTACTATTACTATTACTATTACTATTACTATTACTATTACTATTACTATTACTATTACTATTACTATTACTATTACTATTACTATTACTTATAATATTATTATTATTATTATTATTATTATTATTATTATTATTATTATTATACAATTGTATCACAGCGGCCAGTTGTTTCGCCGGATTTGGCATTGGTTACTAGTCGGGCCCCACCCAGGGGCCTAGGACGTCGTAACGTATTTTCGCAATATGCGTGCAGATCCAAGCAGTGCGGCTTTTTGCATTTGACTGATGGTGATTTTGTCAATTTTTAACTGTTTTAAATGTAATTCCAGTGCTTTTGGAATAGCACCCAGAGTGCCAATTACCACTGGAATTACCACTGCTGGTTTGTGCCATAGTCGTTGAATTTCGATTTTTAAGTCCTGGTATCTTGCCGATTTTTTCATGTTCCTTCTCGACGACCCTGCTATCACCTGGTATTGCGATTTCTACGATTGTGACCTTATTTTTCTCAACCAGTGTGATGTCTGGTGTATTATGCACCAGTATTTTGCCGGTTTGTATACGGAAATCTCACAAGATCTTGACCATCTGATTTTCGGTGACTTTTTCAGGCTGATGTTCCCACCAGTTTGTTGCTGTTTTAATATTATAATTTTTGCACAAATTCCAATGGATCATTTGTGCTACTGAATTGTGCCGCAATTTATAATCAGTCTGCGCAATTTTTTTACAGCAGCTGAGTATGTGATCAACAGTTTCATCAGCTTCTTTGCAAATTATTATTATTATTATTATTATTATTATTATTATTATTATTATTATTATTACTATTACTATTACTACTACTACTACTACTACTACTACTACTACTACTACTACTACTATTATTATTATTATTATTATTATTATACAATTGTATCACAGCGGCAGTTGTTTCACCGGATTTGGTATTGGTTACTAGTCGGGCCCCACCCAGGGGCCTAGGACGTCGTAACGTGTTTTAGTAATATGCATGCAGATCCAAGCAGTGCAGCTTTTTGCATTTGACTGATGGTGATTTTGTCAATTTTTAACTGTTTTAAATGTAATTCCAGTGCTTTTGGAATAGCACCCAGTGTGCCAATTACCACTGGAATTATCACTGCTGGTTTGTGCCATAGTCGTTGAATTTCGATTTTTAAGTCCTGGTATCTTGCGATTTTTTCATGTTCTTTCTCGGCGACCCTGCTATCACCTGATATTGCGATGTCTATGATTGTGACCTTATTTTTCTCAACCAGTGTGATGTCTGGTGTATTATGCGCCAGTTTTTTGTCGGTTTGTATACGGAAATCCCACAAGATCTTGACCATCTGATTTTCGGTGACTTTTTCAGGCTGATGTTCCCACCAGTATTATTATTATTATTATTAATAATAATAATAATAATAATAATAATAATGTTAATCTTTGGTGAGATTCACAGCTTTTGGGGCTGGTTAGTAGCTCAATAGCTTGAGTCCTAACCAATAACAGTTCCTAGGTCCTTGGTTAGGACTCGAGCTGTTGAGCTACCAAGCAGCCCCAAAGACTGTGAATCTCACCAAAGATTAACATAATAATAATAATAATAATAATAATAATAATAATAATAATAATAATACTTTTCTTAGGATTTTTAGCAGCTCAAAAATACAATATAGTTCTTATTTTATTATTTCTCTTACTGATTGCATTTTCTCTCAGAATGCAAAGTGATTTGTGCAGAGATCTTGATTTCCACAAAAACAACCCTGATTTTTTTGGGTGGTCCAGCCCAAATCCTCCGATGAGCTCTGTTATCAATTAGGTTTCCATATGGAAAAAAATCTGATAACATTACATTCATACATTAGTTAGATAGAGAAATGTTTATGAGGCAATGAGAATAGTACTTTACATAATAAAGTATTTTTGTTATGGGTAGATATTGAAATATTTGAAGTAAAATAAGACATATAGTTTCCTTTGAACTACAAGAATTTTACTGAGAGCCTTCTAAATCTGATATGCAATAGCTTAGCAGATACAAGGATGAGATGCTTGCAGATGGCCAACAAGCAAACTGATAGCTTTATAAGGTTGACCATAAAAAATGGCAGGATTATCATATGGCCCATTCTTCTCCCTGACCTTCGTCTAGTTCTCAATTAGCTTTCAAAAGGTTATATATGATAGATAAAAAATGTTACCTGATTTGTTTATAAGAGTTTAAGCTTAAACAACTTACAGGTCTACATTGATGCAATTTGAAACTGTTGCTTTTAGATTTCAATATATACCTCCATAGTTTACAATTGTAAAGAGGTTATATAGAGATTTAGAGAACTAAAACAAAATTCTTGATTAAGGGTCATTATAAATTTGAGAAAATGCATTATATTTTATATACAATATTTGTTAGTCTTTTTTGCAGATTATTTCCATTTTTATTCTAAACATAAGAATATAAAAGATCATGAGCAAAATTTTCATTTAATGCACGTAAAATGGCAGTGTTTTTTTAAAAAGATGTAAACATCTAATGGCTAAGGATTAAATGCACAAGGCTCATTAAATCTTACAAAGTTGAATTATATTTACATAGTATGAAATATATATTCAGAATTAATTTGAATTAAATTAAACATTTAATATAAAGTGTAACTCCTTTCCTCTAATATTAGAAGAGATTGGCATTATTTTCTTTTAAACATTTGAAATTTTAATTATTTTTTCCCTAATATACCTTGAAAGGCATCGTGTATTTGGAATGGTGGCAGCAAACTGATAAAACAGGTAATTAGTTTTAAAATAGCATTGTAATGGCGAAACTGTACTCATATGTCTTGGAAACACATGTTTTAATTTCATTAAGGAAAAGTTAAAAGAATATCGCTCCAGATGACTGAAATATGAACAATACCATCAATTCAACATATTTTTTTTCCTCTTGGGAATGGATTTTCCTTAGATTTAGATTTATTTAAAAATAGTGATTTCCAATCTGAGAAAATTCTTTCTATCATCAAATTAAGACCTTTTTGAATGAGGTTGGTGGTGGTATATTAAAACAACAACACAAGGACACAACAATGCATTTGCACACATCTGCATCTGCTACATTACATTACACCAGTATATTAGCTTATTGAAATAAATATGATTCCTTTTAAAATTAATAACAACTCTATCTACCAACATCAGTGTAAATACCATGTGGATGAAATCTTCTCAACCCATATATTTTGCTTTGTTGTATAGATAAATAAGACTAATGATTTATTCAAAATGATGTGCGAGCATGCATATCTATGCACATACATGCACACACAACCATGCTTCAGATCTGAATTATATCAACACTATTCTTATTTATGCTTTGGATCAAAACCTTTCACATCATCAGCTTGCAGCTTTGCAGCTGATGAATCTTGATTTACACAACAAAGAAGAACATGTGCATATATGCAAATCAGAACTTGAAAAAACGAGTAGAGGTGTTTTCCTCTAATTTATCAGTGCCTTCTAAATTTATTAACCCATTTCTATTAGTGACATCCTCTGTAGCAAAACAATTATTTTTATGAATAATTACTCTGCTGTTTCGCCACCCCAGTCATGAAGACACACACTGACACACAGAAATATGATCTCACTGCATGCATGTGTAAAAGCACATTTTGTGTATGTGTGTGTGTGGGGGAGAGAACTATACAACATAACTTCAGAGGGACTTTCATCTAGATGAGGCTTATTTCGTTATGCAGGGTAAAGGCCAATATGGTGGACACTGCAATCATGGACTCAGGACAAATTTGCCAGTAGCAGCCATATCAATACTCTAAGGCTTGTTTCCATTTTAAACGTGTCTCCTTCTCCAACAAAATACCATATATTAATAGCTGGTTGAAACACCCAATGGAAGGGAGAAACAGAAAAGTATAATTCTACACAGATAGACACCACACATACCCATATTTAAATGATACATTCAACCTAGGGTTTTTTTGGGGGGGTGGGGTGGCTTTTATGTTATAGGAATTCTGTTGGGTGATGAAAATACCACACAGCCAATCATACTGCTGTATTATAGAGCTATCCAAAAGTAGGAGCTTAGCTAGTGTTTAAAATAACCCGATGAATTATTCATTGAGAGTTGATGTTTATGCAAATTCTGAAGCGTATGCCCACCTGACTGCCATGGGTTAATAATAGTAAGAAGAAGGCGGGTGGGCAATGGGGGGGGGGGAATAGGGCAGAAACCCGAAAGCGTGCATATGAAAAACAAAACCCAAAGCCAAGCACCAATCTTTAAGCATTCCCCAAAAACCTATATAATCAAATGATAATACTCTTTCATTATATGCATAAAAAGAATTACAATCCTTACCTGCTTAGCTTTGTAGGGCCCTCAGATTTTCTGGATGAAATAACTGACTGTAGTGCAACCAATAAAACTGAACTGAAAAGCTGATTAAGGGCACTTACTTAATGCAAAGCCACTCACTGAATATTCATATGATGCCAGTGTTTATGCAAATTAAGGCAAAAGAAAGCCCAAGGGGATTGGTTGCCATAGCCCACAAATACTGTGTACAGCAGGGGGGAAAATACAGCGAGAGAAGGAAAGAGATGGTAACAAATCTTGATATTCATGGCTTGGAAAGAGCAACGTGGAATATTGTAAAATATTAAAAGTCCAATGTAAATTACTGCTTTAAACAGCTTTTTCTAATCATATCATTTTGGGCCTCCTGTCCAATATTTGTTTTTTGTAGGGTAATCTACTATTATCATTAATCTAAGAGGTATTGTCAGGTGTGCACTCAATTTTATTTATTTTATTTGCATAAACAAGGACCTTAATTGTGTTATGAAAGAGCAAAAATAAAATAAAATGAAATTGTAATAATTGCAACAGAAATGCTACTCTAATAAGCAGGAATAGAATCTATAGGCAAGTGTCATCCTTTATTAAGGGCTCTATGTGATGCCTTTATGAGCAAAATGATCTTCAAAAGTGGTATGTCAGCAGGACACTGCTAGGAATGGGATTTGCTTCTCCTTAATTTGAATGCAAAGAATGTTTTGTTTCACAATTATTTTTCTTTATCCTGGTCTGTAGAGTCTTTTACACCATATGATGCTCCTTTTTCCAGTTAAAAAAAAAACTGGAATGTTTTCCCAATTATTTATATATGTGAATGCTGCACCATTTCCCCCCTCATAATTAGGCTCATGCATTTTTCCATGATTCCTTACTAATAGTCTGTGATATTAATATTATCTGATGTAAGAATATTATAATGGCAAGCTTGGTTTATCCCTTCCTTCCTTCCTTCCTTCCTTCCTTCCTTCCTTCCTTCCTTCCTTCCTTCCTTCCTTCCCCATTGCATGTGACAATCTTTTTCTTTTAAAAGCATAATCCATAGGAATAGCATATTTTTATATGATTTTGTTAGGGACAAATCTTTCTTAAAGCTAATCACTATTATTTTAATGGATTGCCGAAATTGGCAACTAGCAGGCTACACTTTTGTAGATACAGACGTGGTAATCTAAAGAATATCATTAACGTGTTTTCCAAGCATAGCATTATTCAAATGCTACGTAATCTGTATTCGTTAGCCATTGTAGCATCCGCCAAGAAGTATTTACTGGCAGACAATAGAATATGATGCCTACGTGCTGTTGTTTTACTCTAAAAATCTGTATTTCTAGGGCTAAATTTCCTGTTATTTCTACTGCCATCTGTTGGCATCTGATAACATTTCATGCAGATAGAGTACCCATAGCATGGACATATTTTAGGAACAGCAGTGGATTAAAAAGACATTTGAAACATCTAAGACTTTATTTAGCTTTCTTTTCCACTCCATTGTTCAAGTTACTTTTTCTGAATATGTTTTGTCTTCAAACATGTGCCTGGAACTCAATAACTGGAGAAGCCTAGCTTGCAAGGAAATCAGGAGTTTAGAATTAATTCATTTGTAGGATGAACATATTTGTAATGTTTTATACATACCACCAGCAGAATAACCATACATCCCTGCAAATCTCATAGTTAGAGGAGACAAAAAGAAATCAGAAAGGCTGATTGTGCTCTCGAAGAAAACATCCATGGACTAATAACCCTGAACAGTTAAGGATTTCGGTTCCACCACAAAACCGCACTCGACTAAACCGCGTCCGACTAAACCGCGTAGCTGACGTCATCAACAGGGCGACAACAGCGCGGAGACAGAAGCACGCTGTAAACCTTAAACCTAAAATTAACCCCTAAACCTAACCCCCCTAAACCTAATCCTAAACCTAACCCTTAACCTAACCCTAAACCTAACCCTAACCCTTAACCTAACCCTAACCCTAACCCTAACCCTTAACCTAACCCTAAACCTAACCCTAACATTTAACCTAACTCTAAAGCTAACCCTAAAGCTAACCCTAAAGCTAACCCTTACCTTAAGTTGAATCGGCTTGCTTTCAAAGCGCTATTTAAAGCGCCCTTCTTTCTCCACGCTGGCTGTTGTTGCCCTGTTGATGACATCAGCGACACGGTTTAATTGGGTGCGGCTTAGTCGAGTGCGGTTTTGACGGGTCACGAAGGATTTCTGCTACCTCCCCTTTTGTAATGCTGTGTCAAAATATTGCATAAAATTTAAACAATCCCATTTCAATTACATGGAGAACTTTGGTCTGTCTCTGTGCATGTATTCCTACCCAGAGGAGACTTATTTTTTTATTTTTCATTTATTTTATTTATTATCAAATATGGAGATTGCCCATCTCCCACACAAAGCAACTTATTTACAATGTGATGGAAAGATCTGAATCACTGTGAATAAACAATACCTGAAGTAATACATAGCATGGCACATGAAACATGTTTTAGAAACCACACTGGCTAGATTAACACACGACAGCTAGATTATTGCACAACACACAATGGCTAGATTATTGCACAACAAGAAGCAAAAACAAAATCAGATTATGACTTCATGCAATGTGAGAACCAGTCATTACTTTGGAGACTTGCTCACTATTCTAAAAGAAACAAATGGCACTTATCAAATTAATTAGATTAGATTAGATTAGATTAAGAACTTTGCAATAGCCACATGTTTCTTTTCTTGGGGCCATTTTGCTCTTAGTCTATAAATGGAAATGGTGCACAAGTTGCTTTGCTGATGCAGCATTTGGTCCTTCTCTAATCAATAGAATTCAGTGGCATCTAATGAACCACGGGACAATATTAATGTGACCATGTTCTCCTACTGTTTCTGATCCTGACTATCACTCTTGATGATCATATGTTTCATGAATTTGTCTAATACTTCTAGCAGTCCAAAACTTTGGCCAGCATTGCAGGCACTTTCACACAGTCACAAGTTTACAGTAAATCTAGAACTATACATTTCAGACAAATGTAATGAAATGAAATTTTATTACACTATGCCTGCCACTCCTCTCTACTGCTACTGCCATAGGCTTGGAGATCATGCACTATAAACTTAAAATATATTAGACCATGGGTATCAAACTCATGGCCTGCGGGCCGGATGCATCACCACTGGCCACGCCCACCTCCTGGTTTAGCAAAGGGGGGAAATTATGATACATCACGTGACAACAATGTGACAATGCAAGTTTGACACAACCCAAGTCCAAGGCACAGAGAAGGCACATTGAAGTTCCCCAGAACCATAAACTTTGGGAACTCATGGCTAGCCCAGAGTCCAGGAGTACACTGCAGGGCCAAAGATATGTAAGCAGCAAACTCTACTGATCCTTGTGGCTCAACCTCACACAAAAGGTTTAACACCCAGTGTTGTCAGGTATAGGGCCTCTTCTATGATGCTGTGTCAAAACACTATGTCCTACCTGTCAATGACTACTTCAGCTTCAACCACAACAACAAAGGAGCACGCAATAGATACAAACTCATGGTAAACCGGTCCAAACTCGATTGCAGAAAAAACAACTTCAGCAACAGTGTGGTCTGTTAATCTGACTCTGTGGTTTCTTCCCCAAACCCCCAAAACTTTAACCTTAGACTGTTTATTGTCGACCTCACCCCATTCCTAAGAAACCGGTAAGGGGCATGCATAAACGCACCAACATGTCTACTGTTCCTGTCCTAATGTTTTTTTTTATTCGTATCCATTTCATATATCCAAAATCAAAATCATTCATGCATATCTAATGCATGCTTGATGAAATAAATAAAATAAAATTTAAATTCACGTAAGACAACAGCTACAGACATGCCTGGACTCATGGTTGGTGCCACTCTTGAAACCCTACAAAGGGTCAGAAAAGGGAGCCTCCCCATAGCCAACCAAGCTCAGTGATATAAGGCAGGTCAGAATTTTCATTGAGGATTAAATTGTAGATGAAGGGAGATTTTTTTTTACATACTGATCTGGCATTTACCAGCAGCAAGTGGAAGCCAGAGTCATCAAAACTCTTGAGATCCTGAAACTGAGCACAGGGGGCCAGAATGCATTATCTGTCTTAAGCACCAATACTGCCTGCTCTAAGAGTGGGCTACCCTCTGTCTCCTGCATATTTTCCCATACCTTTCACCATTGCAATGCCTTCCCCTGCCCTCTTTACTTTTTCATCCATCATCTTCTCCTCCCTACCCTCTTCCTACACCAAGACAAAGGAATCCATAAGCATTCCCCTGCAAATGAATGGGATAGAGATAATCAGAGGCTCTTCTGCTTAGCATTCAATATCCTAGCAATAGTCAGGCTCTCCCACTCTCCCCTTTTTCTCTGAACCAACCACCTTCCTCAACCACTCAGTTCAACTCCCACCCCACCAACCTCACTCTGAACCAGTTGATTAGGAGAGTCTCATCCCTCATGAGCCGTGCAGGTATCTGAGACTGTTAAGGCGGTCCAATCCTATTTAGCCCATTTCCCCAAATAATCAGTCCATCAGGTGGTCCTAAGTTACTCAAGATCTTTCACAGTGCCAGCAAATCATCCAATCCACTTGCCATTCTCTGGCACCACTACCCACTGTGGGGAGGCTGAACCAATCAATCTGTCCCAATACAGTATGTTTCAAAGGTAGTTGGGGGTTGTCCCTGCTATTCTGCTGCATGAAGTATTTGAAACCTGGGTCATTGTTTAGAATAAGAGGGCATCTGAGGCCTTAGATCAGAATCATGTCTATGCATCGTCTTGCAGATTCCATCATTTCTGTAATTCACAATGGAATTAAGAAGATAAAACAAGAGAAGAGGCATCTCCGCATTCCATCGGCCAGCCAGTGTCGGCTGGCAACCACAAGGAGGAGGGCCTTCTCAGCAGTAGCCCCGACCCTTTGGAACGAGCTCCCCGTGGAGATTCGTACCCTCTCCACCGTCCAGGCCTTCCGCACTGCCTTGAAGAACTGGCTCGCCCGTCAGGCCTGGGGATAAGGATTTCTACCCCGCCCGAATGTTGTATGCATGTTGCTCATTATTTTATTATGTGTTGTTGTCTCAATGTTGTATTTCCCCTTTCCCTGGTTTTCTGTGAGCCGCCCTGAGTCCCCTCAGGGAAAAGGGCGGCCTACAAATGCAAATAAAACCTCTATAAAAAAAAACCTCTATCTAGAGCATTGCTGGCATTTTACAAAGCCAATCAGACACAGATTAGAGCTACTATTAAGGACATATTTCTCTGCCATTATCATGTCCGTGGACAATCATCCTGTGGCTTTGTATTAGGTTACATGTATCTTGGATACAGGAATCTTGAAGACCCCCTTGCAGGGCAATGGGAATTTTTTTTGTTCAGCATCTGTCAAAGTTGCTCAAATTCATTCACAGTTGGGTGCTGTTCTTGCTGCAGGTCCAGAGGACATGGCCGGAGAGAAGATTTGCCTAGCTATTGGGAACATGTTGGGTCTAATGAAGTAGACAAGGTCCTTAAGCCTCTGAGCTCAATGAACTGGTCTTTAGTTCCTTGCCCCTCCTGGCTTATTAACTCATGTTAGTGGGTTCTAGCAGTGGTGAATTCTTATTTGAGTAAGAGGGTTGGTTTTTTTAAACAATTAAGGAGACCTTGGTTTAAACCTTTGCAAGACCCAAATATAATTTTGATCAGTATCTAACCTCCCCATTTGGGGGAAAGTGGTTGAGAAGATGGTTGTGGAAAGGCTTCAAAGGACTTTTGATGAAATAAATTATCTGGATCCTTTTCAGTCAAGATTCAGACATGGGATATGGGATGGAAATGGTATTCATTGTGCTATTAGAATAGAACCAGAATAGATCTGGAAGGGATCTTGGAGATCTTCTAGTCCAGCCCCCTGCTCAAGCAGGAAAACCTATACCATTTCAAACAAGTGATTGTCCAGTTACTTCTTTAAAACCCCCAGTGATGAAGCATCTACAACTTCTGAATACAAGCTGTTAACTATCCTCACTGTTAGGAAGTTTCTCCTTAATTCCAAATTGCTTCTCTTTTTGATTAGTTTCCATCCATTGTTTCTTGTCCTGCCCTCTGGTGCTTTGGAAAATAAATTGACTCTCTCTTCTTTGTGACAGCCTCTCAAATACTGGGATATTGCTTTCATGTCCTCCCTAGTCCTTTTTTTCTCTAGAGTAGCCAAACCCCAATCCTCTAACTGTTCTTCATATGTTTTAGTGATTGTCCACTAAGATTCCAAAGTCTCTCTCCCAGTTACTGTTCTGGAGCCAGGTTTTGCCTAATCTGTACCTGTACCTTTGGTTTTTTCTGCCCAGGTGTAAAACTTTGCTTTTTTCCACATTAAACTTCATTTTGTTGGATAGGGCCCATTGTTCAAGTCCGTTAAGATCTTTTTGAATCCTGAGCTGGTCTTCTCGGTTGTTGGCTGTTCCTGCCTAAACTGGCACTAAACTGGCACTAAACTGTATCATCTGCAAATTTGATGAGTTTTCCTTTTTTATTCCCTCATTTAAGTCATTTATGAAGATATTGAAGAGTACTGGGCCTAAGACTGAACCTTGTGGTACTCCACTGCTTACTTCCCTTCGTGTGGATGTGGTGCCATTAAGGACTACTTGTTGAGTACAGTTTGTCAGCCACTTACAAATCCATCTGGTGGTGAGGCTGTCTATCCCACAGTTTTCTAGCTTACCAAGAAGTAGGTTGTGTTTTGCTTTGTCAAATGTCTTGCTGAAACCTAAATATACTATGTCCACAGCATTTTACTGCTCTACTAATTTAGTCACTTTGTCAAAGAATGAACTAAGATTGACAGATACTCCCTCAAAATGTGATTTTAGTTTATACAGAAGGGTTACTTTTCACCTTTTCTCCCAGGGAAAGATACCATTGTCTTTTCCCCCTGTGCCTCATTCTCTCTAGATGCTTTAAAGGCTTAACCAATTCAGATTTCAAGGGAGTTTCTACTCTTTTAACAATCTTCTTCATCAGCTTTTCTCCACTTCTATGCACAATTATTGTTATTGTCTGCATGCTTTCTATAAATCTTCTTGACATTGAATTGAATTGAATTGAATTGATTTTATTTGTAGGCCGCCCTTTTCCCTGAGGGGACTCAGGGCGGCTCACAGAAACCAGGGAGAGGGGAATACAAAACAATACAATACTAAAACAACAACACATAATAAGATAATACACAACATGCATACAACATTCGGGCGGGGCAATGGTCCTTATCCCCAGACATAATATATTGGCAAAATAAATCCCTGCAGTCTTTGGTGCAGTATTTCTTATTCTTAATAGTATATTTTTAAAGAACTAAGTATTTTCCTACTCCCCCAAATAAAACCCCAACCTTCCAGGAAATATTATTCTAAAAGCCTGCTTGTCTTTATCTGGGCACATTGCTGGTTGAACCCTGCAGATGTTGACTATTCATTCACTTTCTGCTTATTCTGATCAGGAAGCTTGGAGTTTCATTGCCATTCTTTTCAGTTCCTCAAGATATTCACCAGGGGGTGGGTTCCGGCCAGCACTACTGCTGTTTCACTCATGTGCGTGCTGCATGCACATGCACTTGATGTGTGCTGCACACACATGCGCTTGATGCATGCTGCGTATGCATGTGCAATGCAATTAAAATTGTTCTTCACGTGGGCAAAACTGAAAAACAAGATGGCAGAGCTGACAACTCCAACCAGGGAATCAGTTCGGTGGCGTGGCAGGCCTGGGTAACTGCCGGTTCCAGTGACCCAAGCCGCCAAACCACTATCAGTTCGGTTGAAGCGGTCTGAACAGGTAGGAACCCACCAGAGATACTCACTATCATCCATATGTCCCCAGGCATTCCTCCCTCCTCCTTGATTTTTTATTAGTTTTCCTTAACAATAATTTGACATATTTATTTCTAAGTAGAATATTCCCTATATCATTCATAATTCTATAGTCTTCGACCAACCAAAGATCACGCACTTCAGTTCTTAAATAATTGCAATCTATTTATGTCAACTTCGGAACTAGGTTCTACCAAAATAAGGAAACTATGGTAGCTTTTTCTTCAGGAAAAGAACTCGTCTAGCCTTCTTTGGCAATTAATACTTGAACTAAGAAGGTGCTTTACTGAGCTACTCCAAAAATATTTAATTCTCATAAACTGCATATTAATGTATGTATACACACAATTCCGTGAAAGTTAGAAAATCTTACATGTGGTGAGATACCGGTGAGAATTTCATTATAATGAGGTTTAGTGCCAAAGTTTGTGAAAATTTACGGAGCTGGGTTGGGGCAAATCCACCATGATTGATTAATTAAGTATTCACACTATTGCCCCGTGTTATCTCTACACAGAATTGATTGAACTGGGAGAGGAGATGATTGCTTTTTTTAACACAGGCATGACACATTGGATGACTATTTACAAAGTAAATGAAACAATCAGTAAATTTTGGTGTCATTGTTTACTCAATTCCGTCTATATTGTCTATCAGTAGGACCCATATGAAATTCTGATAACATCCCATAATAAATCTATGCAAAATGCAGAACAATCCAAAAGAGGGTAAATGTTTTTGCACAGAACTGTTTTGGTTGTGTTGGCAAATAATTTTTCACACACCTATTTAACTATGTATGTCTGCATGTTTATACATATGTATACATGATGTGTTCAATGAGCTCCCTAATCAATTAGTCAATTTATTGCAGCCACAGATACCTAAGAATGTCCATATGGAATAGATATAAAATATAATAAAAAAATAACAGAGCAATACACTCTACAGGTAGTTTTCATTTACTGACAATAGCACAGGAAACTCAATCATTAAGCAAAGTGATTGCTTTTTGTAACAGGATTTATGATTTGACTTAAGCTGTCCCTTGCTCTATAAAACTGCAAAAGTCATAAACACGAGGTTTGGCTGCAAAGTTACTTTTCATCACTGTCATTAAATGAGGACTACCTGTATTGTGAAAGAATTGTATAAATACCACAATCATGTAAAAATGAAATAAAATATTTGCAGGCTATCCAGAAAAGAAATCTAATCTTTTATTTTGTTTGATGAAAAACTGATCTTTTAGATGTGCCCATTGCTTTGGGACTGGACTATATACCCTGGCTTTTATATTGTTTTTCATTATTATTTTAAAACCTGTAGTTACTGGTATGTTTCGATACATTTTTGTTAATTTTGATTTTATCCTTTTATTTTGCTCTAAATGATGTGTGTGTGTGTGTGTGTGTGTGTGTGTGTGTGTGTGTGTGTGTATGTATATATGTATATGTATGTGTGTGTGTATATATGTATATGTATGTGTATGTATATGTATATGTATATGTATATATATATGACTATACGTATGTGTCTATTGTCTGTCCGTCCATCCATCCATCCATCCATCTATCTATCTATCTATCAATCAATAAATTATCTATCTTCCTTTAGACCAGCAAAGAAGATTGTGCTATACACAAAGATACAAATCTTATGAATGAAAGAAAGAAAGAAAGAAAGAAAGAAAGAAAGAAAGAAAGAAAGAAAGAATGAAAGAAAGAATGAACGAGTCAGTGAAATCAATGCATTCTTGGAAGTATACCCTAAATACACATTCACTGCTGTGCCAAAATATTGCTTGGTATTTTGTCATTATATCAAAATTGTTGCAAGAATGTTCCAGCAAATTTAAATCACTTTTTTTTTGGCTTTCAAAAGCACTAAGAAAATACAACATTAAAAAAATCTTTTAAATATATATTGAAGAGGGGTAAGTAAGAGAGCCTTAACCATGGATATGAAATTTTTGTTATATGTATAATTTAAATGTTTTTTAGTTACAAAATAATCGCCATCTCTTACGTTCCTCCCACTTCAAATTTTCATTTCTCACATTTTCCAGGCAGTGGAAAATAATTATAATATTGAGATATAGTAGTGTGTCAAAAGAGGGGCATATAAAATTGCAGTCATAATTACTTTGATTTGTTTTAGCTTACTTTAAATTGTAATAAATAGGGCTATTCGCAACTATTCCCTAAAGACAGTATTCTTCCATAATAATGAAAGGTGGAGTATAAACTAGCATTATTAATGTTATCATGACCATCTTTGTACTTTGAGCTTTTCTTTGATTAACTCTTTCTGGAATATCTTGAAATATTTTTTCTAAGTGTACGTCTCATTGTTTCAGCTCTCTCTGCTATACAGAATGGTATTCGTAACACGCTGTCATTTACAACTTTTCAGCTTTTACACATTGTAAATGGATCCTCCGTCCTTCCAAATGGAAAGTTGTGGCACTCTGTAACAACCAAAATAACAGTCTTATGTGAAATCTTAGAGATCGAAATAGGAACGTGGTAGCCCTTTTTTATAGACTGGAGAATGAGTTAACCATGTAGTTGCAAACTATCATTACTATTTATATGGTACAAAAATTAGGGCAAAATCTTTAGCTTAATAATTTCTCTTCACTTTTTGATGTAAAATCATTTCTAAGTATTTCATATGTTCCCTTCCAGTTTTTGGAATATTGAATAAGAAGAAAATCCAATGAACTTCACTAATTTTTTTCCGTAGTTCTATATTTTTGCAGCTTTGATTTTTTTTAAAAAAAACCCTTATGTTAGTTTATTTATTGTATCATTAAAATGTATATTTTTCAGCAAGTTATAAAAGCAGACATTAAAGATATTTTTTCCATTTTAAAAATAAAATGTAAGTCTGAATGAGTATACTATACCAAGTGTGCATCTAAACCTACAAATTTCCTGTTCTGCTTTCAGCACTGCAGCTAATTAAAATAAATTTCAAACATAAACATATTAATCGATATAATTTTAAAAATATCTGCTTGGATAGATAGCTTAACATGCCCATTTCTAAATGATTATGTGATCTGTTATAGTGCTTAAGTATTATAGCAATTTTCTCTTGTAAATATTTATTTATATTTCATATTTATAAACTGTTCATCTTCCTCAAAGATGCATTGTATGTAATATGCAAATCTATTAACATCCAGAATATATGCTTGATATTATATTAGTCATGCTTGTTTTTTTAAATTAATCATGAAACATGGAGAAAGGAAAGAGATGCAGGTAATCTTTGACTTAGGACCATAATTGAGCCCAAAATTTAGGTTGCTAAGTAAGATATTTGTTAAGTGAGCTTTGCCCCATTTCATGACCTTTCTTGCCACAGTTGTGAAGTGAATTGATGCAGTTGTTAAGTTAGTAACATGGTTGTTAAGTGAATCTGGCTTCCCACTGACTTTGCATGTCAGAAGTTGGCAAAAGGGGAGTTCCATGACCCCAGAACCCCACATCTGTCATAAATATGAGTTACTTGCCATGCATCTGAATTTTGGTCATGTGACCATGGGCATGTCGAAGGTTGTAAGTGTGAAAAACAGTCTTAAGTCATTTTCTTCAGTGCCACTATAATTTCAAGAGGTCACTAATGAACTGTTGTTAAGTGAGATCTACCTGTAAAAACATGGTTACAATGATTTAAGCCTATCTGTTTGTTATGCTAGTGTTATGCTAATGTTATGCTAAGCCTAAGCCTAAGCTTTTAAGATATTGATGAGGTTCAATTACCAGATGCCTCAGTCAGCACAGCCCATATTAATACAATAAAATACAATTCAATACAATAGCAGAGTTGGAAGGGACCTTGGAGGTCTTCTAGACCAACCCCCTGCCTAGGCAGGAAACCCTATACAGTTTCAGACAAATGGCTATCCAACATCTTCTTAAAGACTTCCAGTGTTGGGGCATTCACAACTTCTGGAGGCAAGCTCTTCCACTGATTAATTGTTCTAACTGTCAGGAAATTTCTCCTCAGTTCTAAGTTGCTTCTCTCCTTGATTAGTTTCCACCCATTGCTTCTTGTTCTACCCTCAGGTGTGCCCTGGAGAATAGTTTGACTCCCTCTTCTTTGTGGCAACCCCTGAAATACTGGAATACTGCTACCATGTCTCCCCTAGTCCTTCTTTTAATTAAACTAGACATACTCAGTTCCTGCAACCGTTCTTCATATGTTTTAGTCTCCAGTTCCTAATCATCTTTGTTGCTCTTCTCTGCACTCTTTCCAGAGTCTCCACGTCTTTTCTACATCGTGGAGACCAGAAATGAATGCAGTATTCCAAGTGTGGCCTTACCAAGGCACTATAAAGTGGTATTAACACTTCACGTGATCTTGATTCTATCCCTCTGTTTATGTAGCCTAGAACTGTGTTGGCTTTTTTGGCAGCTGCTGCAAAACAATTGAGTTGCTTGGAGTGATAGTCCAGTAATGCCTCCAAATGGGCGTGGATGAGTAGGCATGACTGGGTGAATGTGAAGGATTAGGTGCAGCCCACTTGGGGCTGATGACTCAGGGTGGCTGAGTGGGCATGGCCAACCACGTCAGTGTGGCTGGCTAGGGGACACCAGGTGGGTGTGTCCATGTGGTCACAGAACACCTCACTACCAGCAACTGGACATGGAACCAACTCAGTACACCACCAAAACAAAAATCACCTGGAGATGTGCTTGAAAACAGAAAGCAGGGAATTGGCAAAATTTGAAAGGCAAAGGGTGGATTTTCCCCTCCCCTTGAGAGAAAGCCTCCTTTTTTCTTGCTGCTTCCTGAGAAGTTTCTCTGCTAACTTTGGCAGGGCAGGGAGATCTGAGTGGATTGTCTCTACCTCATTTGGTGTTTTTCTTGCTGGTTCCTGAAAAGTCCCATCCAGTAAGGGACACAAGTTCTTCCTCTTACCATATTCAAAATCAGGGTAACCATTTCCCACAAGTTGCAATGAAAATTGTCAAGTTGTTCTTCCTCTTAATTTTTTTTTGCAAATGAACAGCAATATATTTCCTCTTTTTACATCCAAGTGCACCTAGCAGAATTAGTGCATGTTTCTAAGGGTACCTATACATTTGCTCTTCACTATGGCACTTCTTCAAGTGCTAAAGTCTCGTTTTCAAATTTTATCCTTAACAAGTCACTATATGATTTTTGGCATCTAAAAGAAGACAAATGGATTTTCAAAGTAGCAGAGTCTCCCTATTTAGAGTTGCTTAGAGAAGGAATGGGAGGACTCCACACCAGATGTGGCTTACCTTGTACCATCAGGTGAGAAGCCAATAATAACTGCTCTATAACTACCTCAGATTATTATTAGAGGCAACACCACCACTACTATCATTGCTGAAGTGAGGTAAAAGGTGTGTGTGTGGGGGGGGTCAACACTTTTTGTGCCCAAATCTGAAATAATTTTACTGCGGCTGTGTGAATAAGCCTGCATTCATCCAGGGTAAGGATTAAGACAGGGCTGTAAAACTTGTGTCATTACAGCAGCATCACATGATGTATCAGGACCTTTTCCCCTTTGCTAAACCGGATGTGGGCATGGCCAGCGCGTGACACATCCAGCCTGTGGGCCGGGAGTTCGACAGCCCTGGTTTAAGGGATTCTCTACTTTATGATCTGAAGAACAAATTCTCATATCAGATCATTGCTCGGCAAAGCATGTTCCCCGGTGTTGACAGTATCACTTGCTGAAAAAGTAATAAAAATACAAACCAGTACTTGAATAATCTTGATTTGTTATTGCAATCTTTTCAAAATAGAACAGAATAGTCTGTTCTATTTCTGATTTTTCATGTGACAATTGGAAAATATTCAGTTACTCACACTCAATTCAGTAGTCCTTAAACAGATGAAGCATTCCCAAAAGACACGAATATGGAGCTCAGTGCCTCAAATCTTGCAAGCTACTCAGAAATGTGAGCCTAGGAATTTGATTATGTAATATTTAACACCTATATTCTCCAACTTAGTGAATATTGAATCCAGTTGAAATCTCCAGACTACCTAATGGATATTCAAACATTTAGGGTACTTCCAGTGTTGTATTCACTACTGAACTACATTACTCATGAACCCAACTTTGCCAAATTAATATCAGAACTCTCAACAATATTGGTCTGTCATTGTTCCCAGCATTCCTTTTGATTTTGGCCAAGTGTTCACTTTGGACATCAGGTGTGTTGGATAGAAAAGTGGCCAGCCTGCAAGAACAAACTAACTTCCTAAGAAAATGGAATTAATTTAATTTAATTAACCACATTTATATGCCGCCCAATCCCGAAGGACTCTGGGCGGCTTACAAAAATAAAGAGAAAAAAAAGACACATAACAAACACATAACAAACAGTTTAAAATAGCAACACCTCATACATTCATTCTAATCGGGGCTGAACCTCAACAGTGAGGTCAACAGCCCCAGGCCTGCCGAGCCAGGTTTTTACAGCTTTCCTGAAGGCCATGAGAGTGGGTATGGTCCGGATCTCTGGGGGTAGCTGATTCCAAAAAGTCGGAGCAGAATCATTTCATAGAAGCATCTCATGTTGAGGAAAGAGATATCTGGATTACCTATAATTGTTTATTTCCCCCTTACTGCTAGCAGAACAGCTGCTTAGCAGACTATGTAAACTCTGCATTCAGGGTTGCTGGCTAAAACAGGTGATTCTCACTGAAAATGAACATTAATCTAAATATCTTATTCTGTTCTTAGAGGAAATAGTCCGAATGCTTTTGTACTCTATGTTTAGATATCTTTTATAGACGAGAGGTTTTCTCTATCTCTTCCTATTATCAACTCACCATGCTCCATTTGTAAAGTAAATGCATTGTTTTAAATTCTATTAGAACTAAATAGATACCCTATCTTTAAAATAAAGCTTTGATATAATTCCCACCCTGCAGAGCTTATTTGTTCATTTATCTCACAATGTAACAACAAAGTATCAATATAAAGATAAAGGTTCCCCTCGCACATATGTACTAGTCATTCCTGACTCTAGGGGATCTTCATTTCATCTCCATTTCAAAGCTGAAGAGCCAGTTCTGTCTGAAGACATCTCTGTGGTCATATGGCCGGCATGACCAAATGCCAAAGGTGCACGGAGCACTGTTACCTTCCCACCAAAGGTGGTTCCTATATTTCTACTTGCATTTTTACGTGCTTTTGAACTGCTAGGTTGGCAGAAGCTGGGACAAGTAACAGGAGCTCACTCTGTTACGCGGTGCTAGGGATTTGAACCACTGAACTGCCAATCTTTCTGATCGACAAGCTCAGAGTCTTAGCCACTGAACCACTGCGTCCCATTTACTCAGTAACAAAAAAATAAATAAAAATAAAAAAGCACATGGGTGTAAAAATCTGAAGACAGAGAAATAATTATGCTTAAATTATATACTTGCAAACACAACATAATTGGGAAGATTTATTTATTTATCAATTTTTTTAAACCCACCCAACTCCACATAGTCTCCAGATACTGTACAATGTTAAAAACAGTAAGAACAACACAAGAACAAGATTTACTTCTAGAAAAGAAGGATTCAGATTAACATATAAAATACTATGAAGGATTCACCACCCATCCTAACTAGGAAAAACTTCTAAAATAACATCTGGTTGAGTGTCTTATTGATCGCTTGAGGGATGCTGTTAGAGAGCAGGCATTGTGACACTATGAACAAGGAATTACTGTATTATGTCGTTCAATCTGCTGTATCAATGCTACTTTAAAAACCTTACTCAGCCTTCATATGGTTCTTTATCTTTTTGCTACCCTGAACCAATAGGTCCATTGACGAAAACAGAGATGAGGAATGTATGTTTATCCTGATTTTGCAAAATAAAAAGAATAGTGAATGTGGCAGGACCACAACAGACACAAACATGGTGCATATATAAATTTACATACTGTTCGTTGGGAAAGAGAGAAAGATTTATCTTCCACATTCATATGCATATGCCCACTCGCATATGCGCATGCTGCCTCATCTATACATGACATTTACTACAAACTTCTGAAGAAGGTTCAGCATTGTTTTTATCTTCTGTAGATTATTTCTCTGTGGCTATTATCATGAATAATATCATGAATAATATTAAATATTTTTAAAAATCACAACTGCAGAAAGATAGAATAGAAACAGATCAACATATTTTTTTAAAAAATCTACTTTGTTATTGTGAATACAGTTAGATTCTTACTGGAAAACCTGATCCCAAAGTAATGCTTTTAATGAGTAAATTTTAAAAAAGTAAATCAAATAAGTACAAAAGTAATTGAGTCGCGGCCGTTCTGCAGATGTTTACTAAGCAGCAAGTATAACGAAATATTGACACTGCAGAATGGGAGTATTTGCCATTTTCATAGACTAGAAATGACTTGAAAAGGATGTTCCTATGAGGCCCTGCATGCAGTAGGTGGCATAGATTATCCTTGATAGCATATTTTTAAAGCAAGCTCCCAGTGTCAGTCTCTGAATGACAACTTGCTAGAGCCAATTTGCACTATGTTGTTATAGTGCTACTTCAGGTGAGCAATAGTTTTAATAACTCCGGGGATAAGCCTTTTCTTCCTAAACAAGCAAGCTTGAGCAGGAAACAACATTTCATTCTTTTTTAAAAAATAACTTCCTCTAAAATCTGCCTTTTGCTGGTCCCTTTCTTATGATTAGAAGCACTGGTGAAAGTGAATCCCTCAAGGCTAGGATTAGGAAAACCTGGATGACCACTAGATGGTAGGAGATGGTACAGAAGGTTCTGACTCTTTGATGCCATCTAGTGGCAGACCAAATCTAGGAGCCTAAACATTCAGTCACTTACATATTCTTGACTTTTAAGGAACAGAAATGTACCAGCATCTAAATGTGTGTGAAAACATCTGCACTAAGAATAATAAATTATGTTTATTTTTTTTAAACAGGAACTTAATGATAGTCTTTCAACCGAAACCAAAAAGGATTAGAACTGTTCTCCAGTAAGTATGTAACCTTCTGCATAATTTTCTGTATACATTTTTTAAAACCAAGTATTACCCTGTACGCTGATTGCGGTCTGTTCATGCATGAGCAGACATGTGCTGTGCACGTGCCTGACGTGTGGTGCACACGCATGTGCAATCTACCACCCCTGCAACAACCAGCTGCTTGTTGGGGCCTGTGCAGGAACCTCATGCTGGGTGCGCATAATTTTTTGGCATAAATACAGCTATAGAGCATGGGCGGGTGGGCAGGCCAAACAAGCCACCGCACCGGTACACTCTCAGCTGCTCCAGGCCACTACTGGTACAGCCATACCGGGCCCTACCCGCAGCAACCCACTACTGATGCACACCCAAAACAGCTTAGCATATCCAGTTATTTTATCTTCAAAATATTCTGCATGGAGTATTGGCAAACCCTAGACTGAGGGTGATTCTAGAAAAGGGTTTAATGTGAATCCTAGCTGGGTCACAGGTAATTTCACTAGAGGCCAGGTATCATCATTTAGAAACTTCCTGTATTTTCCTTCTACTTTTACCATCTTTTTTCCCATGAAATCTATTATAAAGGGCGTGGGGGGGGGATGTAATCACTGCAGAAAGTCAATTCAATGTCTGTGTCGTTTCTATTTCTGTCTAAAATTCACTAAACTGGACTTAATTGGAATAGAATGAAAATCTTCCCCCTTTGCTTTTTTTTCTTCAATTAATCCAATTGTTCTTGCTAGGCAAAGATTTCTCAAATGTTCTACTTCAAGGATTCATTTTAAATTACTGAAGTTCATCAAGTTTTGCCCTCTTAAATGGTGACAGGTAGGAAAAAGGGTTGGCAGAAATATGTAATGGCTTTTTTTGCTCTGTTCTTTATCATGACAATTTCCTTATCGCAGAGAATCCCATTGTTCATATTTCTCAAATTAGATATTTCACCGTTCTTGAGGTGTATAGACTCTGTCGTATGTAATCAACTATTAACAGTAAAGGAATCAACACATTTAGTAGAATAGAAATGGTGGGCTTGGAAAAGATATTCAGATGTTGTGCCCCCCCTCCACTGCGAGAAAGCTAGACATATTTTTTTTTTCTTTTGTGGCCAACAATGTGCTAATAGGTTTAGGAGTGGGAGGATGATTTGGTTTGGGAATGACTTTCAGAGGGTTCTTTTTTTAAAAAAAGAAGTGATATTCTTATTTTAGATTTTGTAGTGTACTTTTCAGCCATTTGCCCACAGATCAGAATTGTTCAAGCAATTCTATTGTCTGTGATACTCTAGCGAAGCAAAAGTTGGAATTAAGAGAGAATTGATACTTTTTGACTTTGGGGTTGAAGAAGATTTCTGGTAATATCATGGCTAACCAAGAAGACAAATAAATCAAATTAGAGTTTTCACTCATGAAACAGGTTCAAAGTGTTATACTTTGGACACCTTATGGGGTGATACAGATCTCTGAGGAAATCTATAATGTTGGGGGAAAAAGTAGAAGGAAAAAGAAGACCAAGAACAAGGTGAATGGACAATAAAGGTAGATGCCCTGTTGGAAGACCTGCTAGAAGACCATGTTGTGAAGAGATCAGAGGTGGGTTCCTACCAGTTCACACCTATTTGGTAGAACCAGTTCGTCAAATCTACCAAACAGGTTAGAAGAGGTTCCACCAGTGGACTCGGAAAGCAGGCCACACCTACAGAAGAGGTTCCAATTTTTTTTGAAACCCACGACTGGAAGAGATCATCCTAGAGAAAGTGTGGTTGCTAAGAGTCAACACCAATTTGAACACATATAAACAGTCAATTTGGAGGCAGTATAACGTCTCAAATATTAGCAGAAATCTAGAATCAGGGGCTCTGAGTAGAAATGTCTTCATGTTTTATATTTCTAACAAAAAGTCATGATGCATCACATGACTTGCCATGACAACATGAGTTTGACACCCCTGGTCTATAGTATCTACTAGACCTATCTTTATTAGTACAGTAATGCTACCATAGCCTTCAAATATAAAGTTACTGGTTAAAACCCTGCCATATTTTTTTAAAAAATTACACTTTTATTTTCCAGAGCTACCTACTTTCCCTGGGCTTAAAAATGTCCTGTGATACATCATTTCATTACTTTTTTTTTCACCCACTAGATGATAGCTGGAGATGAACACTTCTACCTGAAGTGACTAGAAAAGCAATGAAATGGTGCACCACAGGACTTAGCAAAATGTACACTTGGGAAAAGTCATGGAGATTATCTCATGGAGATACTTTTTATAAATTCTGTCAGATTTCAAACCAGCAATTTTCCACCTTCAAGGCAAGTGTTATAAATATTGTGTATTGTAGTAGTTCTGATAAAGATAGCTCTAGAAGACATTAGTGGCCATGGTAACTATTAACCTGGTGATGGAGGCATACCTGCTTCTTTAAAGTAACCAACAAACTGTTAGGCTTAGCTTCTAATGAAATGAAGCACACCAGCCAAAGGAAGTACTCAAAGGAATGGAAGGGGAACAGACAGATAACTTTAAAATTGCAGCAGGAATGTTTTATTTATAGTAATAGCAAAAGCACTTAGACTTATATATCACTTCATGGTGCTTTAACAGCCTTCCCTAAGCAGTTTACAGAGTCAGCATATTGCCCCCAACAATCTGGGTCCTCGTTTTACCCACCTCGGAAGGATGGAAGGCTGAGTCAACCTTGAGATTTGAACTGCTGAACTGCAGCTAGCAGTCAGCTGAAGTAGCCTGCAGTACTGCACTCTAACCACTGTGCCACCTCGGCTCCTTTATGATGGCAAGAGGGTGAACACTCTCTGTGTGCTCTGAGCACCATTCTGTCCTCTGACTCTCAGCTACCGCTTTCCAGGCATCCCCAGGTAAAGGGTTTCCTGAAAGGGGCGTCCAACATCTGTCCGCCCCCCCATCCATAGGTACCCTACCTGGAATGGCATTGTCCATTCTGCCTTCCAAAAATGGTTGATGTCTAATTCTAGAAATAGAGCAACTGGCAGTGAGCATAAGCTCTAAAACTAGGTTTCTATGTGCACCATAATTAAGCAATTAATTTTAAGGTCATCAAATAGACTGCATCATCTTGGAGGCAACGGAGATGTCTTTTTTTAAAAAAAAATCTGTATATGTGTGTAGCGTGCTTAATCTCAGGCACAGATTGATAGCTCTTCATTAATAAACTCTTGGCAGTGTTACAAGAAATGCAAATACTGCACAGTCAATTTGTCATTCTGTGCTGCAGAAATAGCTTGTTAGCTATAATAGTGCAGAATCAAGGGCACTACATTTTCAGAGAAGATCAGCTGATCATAGTTTCAGGTATATTCTGGTTTAGGCTGGCAGTGTGCCTGATCCAGTGCAACACTTTGTGCGCTGTATCTACATGTTCTGCCAATTCTATGTACGCAGCATCTTTAGACAACCAAAACTAAAAAATAAATTGAAAAAGGTTTAATAGAGCTGTTTGGAGGAAGCCAGGAATCTGTAAGTCAGACCTATTGTTTCCATATTGAAGATAAGAAATCAAAGAGCAATCTTCTCAGGACAGAACCTGAAAAGAAATATCTAAATTTTCATAACTTTTATGATAATTGCATATGTTTCAAATACTGAAAATCTATCTGGCAAACATACCTGACATTTTTTTAAAGGTCACCTAGAGTCATTAGAGTCATAAGCCTGAGTAAGTCTGATTAAAGTAATAATGAATTTTGAAATGTAGATTTACACATCATGGTAATATTATTCCTCTGTTAACAGGCTACTGGTGTTTTTCAGCAGAATAATTGACTTTATTTCTAATTTTCTCACAAGGGCTGAGTCAGGGGACGCTTACTATGAGGTTGTGGAGAGAAGGGGAGCATGATCATGATTCAGTACACTAGCCCTTTGTAGCACTGCACTCTTCAGGTGTATTGAACTGCAGACCCCACAAAAATCTGAGTCCTGCAGGTACAACACACTCGAAGGAGGGCAGATTGATCTATCTGCACTACAGGTAGTCCTCAACGTATGACTGCAATTGAGCCCAAACTTTATGCTGTTAGGTGAGACGTGTGTTAAATGAGTTTTGCCCCGTTTTATGAATTTTCTTGCCACAGTTGTTAAGTGAATCATTGCAATTGTTCAGTTGATAACATGGTTGTTAAGTGAACCTGATTTACCCATTGACTTTGCTTGTTAGAAGGTGGTAAAAGGTGATTATATGACCCCAGGACACTGCAACCACCATAAATGTGAGTCACTGACCAAGCATCTGATTTTGATCAGGAGACTATGGGGATGCTGCAAGGGCTGCAAGTGTGAAAAATTTTCATAAGTCACTTTTTTCAGTGCTGTTGTAATTTTGAATGGTCACTAAATGAAGTTGAGGACTAACTGTATGGTATGCTGCTCAATAGCCTGCCTCATTCCATGTCCATAGACAATTGGATGGATTCTATGACAGTGGAAGTTAAATAAGCAATCCTTGATCATCAGATAACTACAATAAGGACTTCAGACCTACACAGATTTTTTCCCCCTAATATAATTCACTCTTGCCCATAGCTTCTGGAAATCTACAATCACAAATACTGGAATGTTGTCCTTACTTTCTATGCTTTTCAGGGTCAAGCATTTGAGGCTGATCTAGGCAACTTCCCCAAATCTATTAAGGAAAGGCTATGTGTGCAAGTTGGTCAAAGCCACTTGGCCATGTCTATAGTTAAGGTGATTTTTGAATGAAAGACCTCCTCTCCCATCTCCATCAGACCTAATATTGGGCTAGATGTAACTTTGATATACCTCCAAATGCTGATGGATTGTAGTGTGATATTATCATACTAACTATTTGGGTCAAGATAGGACACCTAAGTCTAGCTTTGGAAATTTTCAGTCTAGGCTATTTGCCAAGTCAACCAGTACTGTTTCTATCCCAAGATCGAATGTAACATTTAAAAAATACGGATCTAGATAATTCAAATAATCCATAAAACTTGAGATCCTAATATCCTCCATCCCCAAAATTCTTGGAATATGCCAGGATTTCTCCAAGAATAAGATTTTTCATGCTCAAATTTAATTTAGTTACTTATATTTGATTGGCAAGGTTCAAATGCCAAAAACATAGGTCGAACAAATTGAAATGTATCTTTAAAAAAATCAATGTTTTCCAAAGCTAGATCTATTTATTCAAATACAATTTATTAATAATTTTGTAATATCATGGTTAGGTTTTTCAGTATTTCAGAATATTCTCCTAATATTGATCAGGTGTTTTCTTGTTGCTTTTCCAGAAACTGCAATGATTTCAAGGGCCTTTACTTAAATGCATTCCTGAGGCCATCTGACTGTCTGTTTTTTAATTTATTATGTGTGTCTTGTCATTTTTGAATTCTTATTTTATCTAGGAGCAGATGTGGTTACCATTATTTTGGTTATAATTTCAGTGATTGGCTTCAAGCTCAACATGGATGTTTTAATTCTGGTTTATATAGTCTGTAAGTCATTGAGAGTCATTTTATTTGTGGCAGGGAAGAAATATTATATATCATATCTAGAATAAAGTTTAAAAGTACAAATTGTGCTTCATTGAAATCTAAATTGCTATTTTATGGTTGAAACTATATTTCCATGTTCAAGTTTTTCTTTATAGAGACAGACTGGAATTATATATCACTAAATGAAACAAATTGTTTCACTCTGAAAGAATCTTATTTGGCAAAATTAGATGGCCAGGGGCCAATATAATTAGCATTTCATCCTAATCCTGTGACATCTAGTTTATTTATGCAACATATGATATACTCCCCAAACTTCTACACAGCTCTCTGTTCTGGATTTTCCAAAGTATTTTTTATGCCAACTCTTCCCATGACCAAAATTCCCATGCATTTTTTCAATTCTATTTATATTAAGTAATATCACAACATTTACCAGTTATCCTACTTATCTTTAAAAAAATAAAAAAATGTCTTAAAATCTTGCTTTCCTAGATGCTAATTGATTGATTTTATCTTAGGTATAAATTCAGTTGTCCGTATTTTAATACAATTCTGTCTGTGCAAAAAAGATTTGCAGCCTGAATGGGCCTTCAATTCATCCTAACTGATCTTCCAGATATTTGCAACTAGTTTTGCTATAAAATGTAAGTAATATACTAAGGTTTACTTAGTCCTTATATTTTGAAGTTTGTTCAGTCTTTTACTTTATGGAAGGATTTCTATTTTTCAAGATTAAATCTGCCTGTGCTGAATTGAACAGTCTTAATTTAACTCCACTTAAGATATCTGTATTCTAGTTTCCCTAACATTCAATCAGAATGCCAATGATCTCATTGATAAATGGTAGGGAAACAACCTTGGAGAGCGAATAACTGGGACATATGATTTAACTATCTGTTGATCTGATTCCATTTATGACATAATGATGCCATAATGCATTGCAGGAGGATGGTCAAAATGCAAGGTGGTCAAAAAGTCAAGACTGTGTCTGTAACCATGTGATCAAAGACTCACTACTTTTTATCAGTGGTGAGTTCCAGCAGCTGTTACTGCCAGTTTGCTTATGGATGTGCCGTGTATGCGTGCTTGATGCATGCTGTATGCACATGCACAGTACAATGAAAATTGCTCTGCGCATGCACAGAAGCCAAAAACAAGATGGCAGTGCCTACGGCGCCACCGGGAGAACCAGTTTGGGGCGTGGCAGGCCTGGGTCACTGCCAGTTCCAGCGACCCAGGCTGTGAAGCTACTACCGGTTTGGCCAAATCGGTCCGAACTGGTAGGAACCTTAACTTTTTATGTCTGTTGCAATACATGTAAAAGGGGGCAGACTTTGATTGCATGGCTATGGTTATCTTCATGACTTTTTTTTTACTTCATCTATGGATACCCCTAGTGCGTTTGTTGATTTTAAAGTACCATAAGACTAAGTTTTGCCTTTTTCAACAACAGAACTTGAGGGTTTAAAGTCCACATGGAGGTCCAATTCATGCTTTTATGTAATCCAAAATTTAAATATACATACCATGTTGCCCCCAAAATAAGACCTACCCTATAAGCCTTATTTTTTGCGGTGGGCCTAATATAAACCCTACCCAAAAATAATGGGGAGATGGGTGTGGCTAACACAAGAGGTGGCAAGCACAGGATTAGCCCAACCCTAACCTTCTGGGCAAAAAGTGTTTGGGCAGCTAACCCTGGCCCCATCCTCTCCATCCTACTGTCGGTTTGCCCGTGGCTTCAGCAGCTGGGCCAGCAGACCGGGCAGATGGAGGCCAGGACATCCTGAGAGCTTGACTTGTTATAGTCACAGGCAAGCAGACAGTGGGATGGAGAGGGCAGGGCCAGAGGTAGCTGCACTCCCACTCCCACCAGCCCCTGCACTCACTGCCTCCTGCACTTAAAAAAAAAGACCACCCAGAAAATAAGATCAAGTGTTTATTTTCAAGGCCAAAAGAAAATAAGACCGGGTCTTATTTTCTGGGAAACGTGGTAATTCTAGTTCTTTCATTTTGCTTTTTAAACTTAGAGTATTCCTATTTAACAGGGCCTTAAAAAGCACAACAAATAAATAAAAACATATTAAGATCACAACTCTCACTAATATTTATTTTTCTAGAGCTGAATTTAATTTATATTTATGTTATGACAGACCACTCTTAATTGCGCTCTCTCCCCCCCCTCTCTCTCATACACACACTCCTATGCCCTGTTCACAAACCTGCCATGAGAGACTTGCTTGCCACCAAGGCTGTGGCATGGCAAAAAGATGAAATAGCACATCTTGGTTGCCCAGGCAACCATGTCACAAACAGCAAATTTCCCATCTCCAAATTAAAAGGTGACGGCACTGAGAACATTGCCTCTCTACGAAGCAATGGATGCCTTTGGCAAAGAAATATTTCTCTTTGATTTCTCTACTTTACAGGCAAACATTATGGCCAAAGGAAATGCACCCCACTATTCAGTCAAATATTAAGGAGACCTAGATTGATGAAGAACATATGTATATGCCAAACATGCTCTCTTTTCACATGCTCACGTTTGAGATTATGGCAGGAAAAGGAAGGTAGAGCTACTACGTCTGAAATGAAAAAACAAAAACAAATAACTACCATATTAGAAGCATTGTTTGATCTGCCATCTAGTGGTTGTCTGGATTTTTGTAGCCCAGATATAGTAACCCTAATTAAAGGCCATGCAAAAATTCAGGTCTGGCACCTATTGCTTCATTTTATTGTATCCTTTCCTTGTTCTTTCTAGCAACACTATAATAATAGAATTCACTTTGTACTCTTGCAATGCAACACAGAATTGCAATCTTTCCCATAATCAGTGTGTGCTAATTTCATCAATTGTGTGTACCTCAAGATAATCCTCCATCTGGAGCTCTTTAATATTTATTCAAATTTGGGTTGGAATTGCAGCAAGGAACAAGAATTAACCCTTTCCATTCCCCTATACCATGTATTTTATTCCATTGCCTACTCCCTATTGCTATTGATTTGGAGGTGGGGGGGGGGACGGGACAATAGACTGTGAAGTTAAAAAAAAAACCATCCCAGGTTTTATGGAATCAGCTCCCAATATCTAGTTTGTGTCTCCAAACCCAGTTTACTAGGCAGATTCTCTTTGGGTTGGTGTATCAGATTCATGGTTTGTTCATTATAACTACTGCCCAGATGGAAGGAAGTAGAGAGTTAATGGACTAGAAAAAGCCATCTGAGAAATGGAAGGGCTCCCCATGGGAAAAAGACTGGATCTGAAGCTTGCATCTACCTCTAATCTACTTCACATAGCCTGTTCTTGTAAAGCATGCATCTTCCTGTTTATCCATCCATCATGGATCATATGTTAATGCATCTTCCTAGAAATCTTTTTTTTTTTGTAGCAGTATCAATATTTGTATTTGAGTCCTAGGTTTCTGAGAAGAGGTGGAGAATGGCATACATCCATGAAAAATGGAGCTCTGTGAAAGAACAGATGTCAGAAGAAACTTTAGGAACTGGAGTTGCTAAGGGATTATGGGTTGGGCTCCCCACCCTTATTCCATGGATATTCACCTCTGGTGTACTGTTAAAGATCAGCAGTTCTGTATCATGGTCAGAACTGTGAATGCAGATCTATGCTGCACTAAACTGCATGACAATAAACTTGCAACTAATATTTTCCACTTAAAATAGATATGATTCTTATATCTCTTTAATCCTTCAGATCTCAGTCTGATACCACCACAGATTTATTTTTAAATATTTGCATTTATTAACTGTTTAATTATTATTTTGTTTGTTTGTATCCTACCTTTTATTTATACAAATAACTCAAGGTGGCAAACTTATTTCAAAACACCTCCCTCCCTCTATTTTCCCCCACAACAATATGAGGTGGGTTGGCCTGAGAGAAAGTGACTGGCTCAAGTCACCAGCTGGATTTCATTTGATCTACAGTATTTTCTCACTATAAGATGCTCAGGACTGTAAGATGGACATTAGCTTTAGAGGAAGAAAAAAAATCTGCCTCTATCTCCCACTATTTGGTATTTATCTGGCTAGTATCCTTGCCGCAAACAGCCAAAAAGGTCACCTGTCACAGGTCAGCTTCAGTATGTTATTGCAGCCCCAGTACATGGTGCATTAGGACTCCGTTCTGTTGTATCCACCACTGGTCAACTGAGCTGAGCTGGTGCTGCCATCAGGGAACGCTGGAGCCTGTCAGCCAAGCAGCTGATTGTGGTTGCCTAAACCTCTTGGAACACCGCCAATGAGCTATTCTAGGTAGCAAGGATCACCGCTGCCATCACCTATCACTGCTTTTTGCTGCGGCCTGTTCGCCATAGCTTGTTCACCACCTGTTTACCTCTGCCACAGCCCGTTTGTCACCGCCAGCCATTGTCACTGCTGTGGCCCATTTTCCACCACCATGGCCCATTTGCCGCCACTGCAGCCTGTTAACTGCAGCGGCCCATTAACTGCCACTGTGGCTCCTTTGCCACTGCTGTGGCACATTCTCCGTGGCCCATTCGCTGTGGCACATTCATCATGGCCCATTCATTGCCACCCATTCACTGCTGCCCATTTGCCGCCACCATTCACTGCCAATTGCTGCCTGGAATCCCTGTCACCTGGAACAGGCCAAAAATGGGGCATGGGGCCAAAAATGGAATGCACAGAGGTGGCAATAGGCAGCAGGTGGTGATCAATCCCTGCAGTTTGGAACAGCTGATAGATGGTATTCCGGGAGGCAGATCCAACCACCAATCAGCTACCCGTCGTAAATCAGGCTGTGCTGACCAGGCTGTTTGTAGTTTGCTGCAAGGAGGCAAACTGCTGGGTGGCAGAGGCCAAAGGGTGGGGGCGGTGGGTGGAAGTGCATCTTCTACACCGAAAAATACAGTTTTTTAATATCTTTTGCCCATAACACACTCAAAATAGTTAACAAGTCAATAAAAGTGATTAATTAGAATCAAAATGAGCAACAATATCATTCATTCATTTAAGGTCTGTCTGAAGAGGAATTAGTAGAAATTAGATAAAATATAAATATTCCAAATGATATAGTTCCCATTTTTACAAAGTAAGAACTCATACACTTTGATCTGCTTTCCCAACAACATTGGTATTTGTAACCAACTGCCAGGTTTCACCTTACCTGAGACGTTTACCAGTCTCAGAAAATGACCTTCTATTGAGTCAGAATATTTTCTACTGAATCTTTGCCTCGCAGTTATCTCTCCATCGTCATGCAATAAAATCTCAAAATTTGTTTAATGGCTATTTGTTGGATGTATCAAAACCTCCTAATTAAAAAAAGTCCTTTAGGTCAACAGAATGTCCAAGACAACCATGAAGATTTTAGAGGTGCCAATATGTAAGGAACTTGTGAAATCACAAAGGATAGGTGCAAAGTTTTGAGCTGAATGCAATTTTTGAGGTAGATGTCCTCTTCAGAATAGAAACAAACTAAGAGATCATATTCAGAACAACAGAAAGAAGCAGAACAACAACAGTTATCTCATTAACTCCAACAAAATTCTTCAAATCTTTCCGTTCATGAGAGAAACACAGCTATGTGTCAGAGGTGGGTTCCTATTGGTTTGGACCGGTTCGGCTAAACCGGTAGTAACTGGTGGCCTGGGTTGCTGAAACTGTGAGTGACCCAGGCCTGCCACACCCCCAAACCAGTTCTTTTGGTGGTGGTGCCATCTTGCTTTGCCTTCTGCGCATGCGCAAGACAATTTTTTGTACTGGTGCATGCATGCACAGCAGACATCAAGCGTGTGCGTGTTGCGCCCCTGAGAGAATTGGCAATAGCCAGCAGCTGGAATCCACCCCTGCTATGTGTACAAAGTGGGTTTTACATTGCAGACACAATTCTTGCAAAAACATTGTGACTAGTTTCTTTGGGAAACTATTCCTTATAAATAAATGTCAGTCCTTCAGATCCTCTCATTCTTACCTACCATTCTCTAATCTAATAAAAGTAATAGCAGATTTGTTTTAAAAATTATCTACTTTTCTGCAGTTTTTCATATATCAAAAAGCTTCAGTAAAATCCAGATTCAGTTATAGTTATTACAGAAGAATTGCTGCTTCATCTCAGAGCACCAGAGGATTTTCTTCAAACCAGCAGCTCAGTGGGACCCTTAGATTTAACTAAATCCAATATATATTCTCTGTTACTGCCTTTGCTAAATTAGGACTAAATCCAATGTATGTTCTCTGTTACTGCCTTTGCTAAATTAGGACTAAATCCAATATATGTTCTCTGTACTGCCTAATAGGAAGCTCCTGTGGTATAGGAAAACAGTGTAAATATCTGTGTGCACAATCACATATGAGAATTATAGAACCACACACATACATGCATGCATGCATGCTATTGTGTTCCACACTGCTGCATTTTGAAAAGGAAGAGGCTTGGTATTAACATGACCCCCCTTGTTAGGATTTTCTCCAGCTCCCCAGATTTTATCATCTGCTTAGCTACAGCCTGGTGACTACAGGACTAATTTGTCTCACGAATCATTGAACAGATGCAAGCACAGTAATACGATAAACAAGAGTTTCCTGCCAACACTTCTAAGCCAGTACAAGATCCTTAAAATGTGCTGGTGTCTTTTATGGATGAGACCTCCTGAGGAGCATTAGTACAAAGGTAACAGGTTAAAAAAGCACAGCACCATTCTCAGCTCCCTGTTTCCCTACACGCTGCATAACTCCTACTCTCACCTGAAGGATGCCTGGCTTTTGTAAAGAGCTTTTAGCCCAATCTACACTGGAAACAGCATTTACTGAACAAGAGATTACACCCTCTGCATGGTTGAAGGCTTAACTTTAGGCTGCCATTTGGCCATGGAAGCACACTTTGGCAACAGTAATGGCTCTACTCTGCAGCAGGCACCCATACAAAAATGTATGTCACACTGACCCAATGTCAACTTTCAAAAGAAAACAGCTTGGCTGTGTGTGGGGTGGGAGGATATCAAAATGAAGGGGATGCTTAACTCTTTCTCTACTTATCTCATTTATACCCTACTTCACCTTTTCACTATGTTTTCAAATGAAGCTTGGCTGTCATAAATTCTCTTTTGTCTGGAGTTTTTTTTTTTAACTTAAGTGCCCATAAGAAAATACAGGCATTTAACGTAGTTTAGTAGCCAAGGAGGTAGAAGTTAAGAGGCACTGTATAAAGATATTCGCAGCACTTGCCTAATTTAGCTATAAGTAGAGATAGCTGCCTTTATTAAACTAACATTTAAGAAGCTGAAAGCAAGGCCTCTTTTTCCCAGAACACAATTTGTAACACAATTCCTTATTTATAATAATTTTGGTCCTGTGTTGAGGTGTCTTCATTTTACCATTTATCAGCCAGGAAGTACATCAAAAGTGTACACTTGTACACTTCGTCTCCTAAATATCTTTGAAAGTTTTTGATCTAATGTAATGAATTTGAGTGTTTGTGAGCTATTAACTAGAAATAAGAATAGCACAATTATTTGGCTGTGTCCATCCTTCCTTTAAAGCATTCAACTTGACTCATAGGAACAACACAAAAAACATGTGTTATATTATTAGACTAGTGGTCCATCTGCCAGTCTGGCAATAATTCTTCAGCCTTCCACCCTGATGTTTTTTCATTCTAGTTAATAATTCCAAAGATTGAACCACGGATATTCTGCAGAAATTTTGAGTGCCACTAAGCTATAACTTCTTTCAATGTCGCTTGCCTCGCTTTGTCTCAGAATGTTTCCTCAGATTATCCTCTATGTCCTATTTCTTCTTTGTGGCTTGTATGATAGATGTTGGTCACAGATCATAGAGTATGCAAAAAACAAAGTAGGGGACGGGAGATGACTACCTTTTTATCTTTTCCTGTTTTAGCTCTGCTTTATAATATCTAATTCTTTTAAAATAATTATCATAATGGCTTTAACTAATGATTATCTTACTTATTTAGTGTTTTTATTTTGTTGTTGTAAGCTGTCCAGAGTCACTTTCCATACAGATTGTGGTTTGGTTGGACCAGAGGTGATATTCAGCAGAATCTGACCAGTTCTGGAGAACTAGTAGCAGAAATTTTGAGTAGTTCAGAGAACTAGTAAATATCACCTCTGACTGGCCCCACCCCCATCTATTCTCTGCCTCCTGAGTCCCTGCTGATCAGGACGAAATGGGGATTTTACAGTACCCTTCCCCTGGAAGCCACGCCATGCCCACCAAGCCGCACCCATAGAACCGTTGGTAAAAAAAATTAAGTCCCACCACTGGGTTAGATCAATATAATATGACACAAGGTAAAACAAAATATTCTGCATAGATCCTTGTATTAGCCCCAGGTTAATTTATTAGAAAAATGTAGAAGTGGAGTCAATTAATGAAGAAAATATATTCGAGTTCTTATTTATGAATAGCTGATTATAAGACAGATATGTGGCCTGGAAACAATAATACTGTTCAAGCAAAATACTGGTTCAAACTTTTAAATTTTCTCAGCCAGCATTATCATGATAGGCAGTATTTGAGTCCAAAGTCAAGAGCTGTTTTTGGTTCATTTAGCTGTCTTCTGCTAAAGTCTAGAAAACTTTTACAAAAAAAAAAAAAAAAATGCTGGGTTGCATGTTTATGGAATTTTGCCATAAGGTTTGTGAGATTTTTTTCCTATTGTGCTATGTACATACATACTCATAACAATTCCTTTTGAGATAAATAGTGTTATCAAAAGGAAAAAAGAAATAACAAGCAAAATAAGTTAATGACAGGAGGTAAGAAGAAACCGGAGCAAAATTCAACTAAGTTTCACCAATTTTATTCATTATTCTTCTCTATACTTTTCTACCCTTGCAGAACTTTTTTACTTCTACCAAAGTCATACAACAATTCATACATTGGCATTTGTTCTTTAAACTTGTTGTCTTTTGTTTGAAGATCTAATCAACTGAAACCCCCACTGTAATTTTGTATCTCTCCATTCCTTTAACTAAAAAAACTGTGTCCTGTTATTGTGTTGAATTTGTTTTTTTATTGAGCTTTAACAATTTAGCTGCAACATTTAAATTTTTTTAATTAGGCATGAATTTGCTGAAAAAGTGTGATAAGAATAAATAAAATAGCAAAATAAGTCAGCATTGAGCAAACCCACAATGGCTGCATCTTCTAATAACAATATTATTTATTGATCAAATAGATGCATGTATGGTCTTTATTCATATCTGGATAACCTCACACACTGTGACCCGACAAATGCGCGCCCGACACAGCGTGCCGACAAAACCGTGGCGATAAAACCACAACATCGACTGCGCACCGACGAATGAGCACAGAAGCGCGCTGACAAAAGAGCGCCGACAGAAGCACCATTACGGTTAAGGTAAGGGTTAGGGTAAGGGTAAGGGTAAGGGTTAGGTTAGGTTAGGGTTACGTTTAGGTTTAGGGTTAGGTTTAAGGTTAGGTTTGAGGGTTAGGTTTAGGGTTAGTTCAGGGTTAGGTTCAGGGTTAGGTTTAGGGTTAGGTTTAGGATAAGGTTAGGGTTAGGTTTAGGGTTAGGTTAGGGTTAGGTTTAGGGTTACGTTTAGGGTTACCTTTAGGGTTAGGTTTAGAGTGGGCTTCTGTCGGCGTGCTGTTGTCGGCGAGCTTCTGTGCTCATTCATTGGCGCGATTTAGAACTCGTACTTTTCTCCCCGCAGTTTTGTCGGTGCGCTTTTGTAATGTAGCCATACTGCACCTCAATGAGATGGGTCGTGTCACAGAGGTGACATGATCTTTGCCTCTTTGAATGGTAGCAATAAGATCATTCAAACCGATGGGTTGGCATTTTCTCCTTCCTCATTTCCAAGGCCTTCCCTTCTATTTCCAGAAACTAGAAAAGATTTATGTTGTGTATTTTTCAGAGTATAAAACACACCCTTTTCCTTCAAAAAAGAGGGTGAAAATCTAGGTGCGTCTTATACACTGAATACAACATTTTTGGCCTCCCAAAAATCCCACCTCCTTTGCAAAAATGGCTGTGCATAGGCTTTAGGAGGCTTCCAGGGTGCTCCTGGGGGCTGGGGAGGGCAAAAATGAGGGGAAAATGGGCCAGTTTTTACTTGTTTTTGCCCCCCCCCACCCCTCAAGAGCACTCTACAAGCCTCCTAAAGACTATGCATGCCCTTTTTTGACATAAAATGGGCCCATTTTAGTGAAAATGGGCCATTTGGGGAGGTCTGCAGAGTGGAAAACTTTTTTATAATTTGCCTCTTCAAAATCTTGGTGAATCTTATACTCTGGTGCATCTTATACGCTGACAAATATGGTACATAAACTTCTTTGGGCTACTGAGTATGCTGGAGAAAACCCAGAAAGGATGTCAGGCAATGCCCCAACTTGTATTGGAGAAAATTGTTTGGTTACCAAATTGGAAGACCAGAAACATAGCTCCTGTGTTTATTGAGTCAGTCTTCTATCCCAGTATTCTCCACCTGTAAGTCTGACTAATCCAAGTCTAATTTAAAGGTCGATAGGAAAGGAAATATGAACTTTAAAATTAAGAATTAGCTGGAAATGGAGCAAGCAACCACACAGGTTAACTGGCTGCTTGCTGGCTGGCTTCTGTATAGGTAATCCTTGATTTACAATTGAGCCCAATATTTTTTTGCTAAGCAAGACAGTTGTTAAGTGAGTTTTGTCCTATTTTATGACTTGCCACAGTTGTTAAATTAGGAACATGGTTATTTGCTTGTCAGAAGGTCACAAAAGATGATTACATGCCCAGGACACTGTAACTGCCATAAATACGTGCCAGTTGCCAAGTGCCCAAATTTTGATCATGTGAACATGGGTATGGTGAAACAGTTGTAAGTGAAAATAGTCATAAGTCATTTTTTCAGTGTCATTGTAACTTTGAACGTCACTAAATGAATGGTTATAAGTAGTACATTTAATGCATTTCTATTAAATTTTAATTGTTTGTAAATTAACAACAATTGTATATAACAGAGTTTTCTGAAAATTTATATTTGGTTTTTTTCAGGGCTTCTTTGTTCTTTTTTACCGTCATTAAATGATCACCATTTTACCCCTTAACAAAAAAGAGAAAACTTCTTATTCACGCCTATGTAGAAGTGCAATGCTGGGTTAGTGTGTCAGAAGAATTACAAACCAATTGTAAGAAGAATCTTCCTTTTTTTGCATCTCCGTTTGCAAACAAAAAAATAAGAGACTAAAGCTTGGTAATCTAATTTGCTTCTGGGCAAATTCAAAGTGCTAATAATATTTATTTAAGCCCCAAAAGGCTTGGATCTGAATCAGTTAATAGAGTGCCTTCAGCTGCCTGATCCCAACTGTTCAGTAAAGTCATCTGGAGAATTCGGTTACAGCTGCCACAGATCATCAGATGGTGGTTTAGTCTTCTGTAGTGACTCCTTATTTAGATAAGTGGACTGATACCTTGGGTTTTCTTTAAGATGGTCATTGACATTACATTTTGTTTTCAGGCTGTCAACCGATGTTTTTTTAAAAAATATTTTGATAAATTAATCTGTTATATGTTTTAAATGTTTTAAATGTGTATGTATAAGATAGATAGATATATAGATAGATAGATAGATATAGATAGATATGTATATAAGCCACTTTGATGTGGCTGAGATGTTGAGCTTGTCGATCAGAAGGTCAGCAGTTCGCGGTTCAAATCCATAGCGCCACGTAATGGAGTGAGCTCCCGTTACTTGTCCCAGCTTCTGCCAACCTAGCAGTTCAAAGCATGTAAAACTGCAAGTAGAAAAATAGGGACTACCTTTGGTGGAAGGTAACAGCGTTCTGTGCGGCTTTGGCATTTAGTCATGCCAGCCACATGACTATAGAGATGTCTTCAGACAGCGCTGGCTCTGGCTTTGAAATGGAGATGAGCACCATCCCCTAGAGTTGGGAATGACTAGCACATATGTCCGACTGGAACCTTTACACACACACACACACACACACACAAATAAAATTGAAAAAAGTGACTTATGACTGGTCCTCACACTTACAGCCATTGCAGGCTGTATGTATGTATGTATGTATGTATGTATGTATGTATGTATGTATGTGTTGCATATATATATTATATATATATATATATATATATATATATATATATATATATATATATATATATATGTTATATTTATGCTGATAAATAAAGGGAGACTAGTATAGATCTATTTCAAGCTATTTAGCTCTCATCAGCTAGCCATACCCAAGTTTTTGGGAATCGAACCTGTGCTCCATTGCCTCCCAGGCAGGGAGTTAACCTTTTGAGCTACAGACGAGCCTAATGACAGAGAGTGGAAGTGTGACCTTCCTCCCATACTTGGGCATACCAGGGGTTGTGACTTTAAGTATATACCTCCCACCCTGGCTGGCTGATAAGGAGTCTTCTCTGTAGCTCAAAAGGTTAACTCCCTGCCTGGGAGGCAATGGAGCACAGGTTCGATTCCCAAAAACTTGGGTATGGCTAGCTGATGAGAGCTAAATAGCTTGAAATAGATCTATACTAGTCTCCCTTTATTTATTTATCAGCATAAATATAACAAATGTAACAAAAAGGCAACAGTAAAAAATATTGGGTTTCTGTCTGGATGGTCTCTTGTGACGAGCCTAATGACAGAGAGTGGAAGTGTGACCTTCCTCCCATACTTGGGCATACCAGGGTTGTGACTTTAAGTATATATATTATATATATATATATATATATATATATATATATATATATATAGATATATATATATATATATATCTTGTGTGTTTGTGTGTGTGTGTGTATATTCCAGCATAAATCTGGAACGTCTCGAGCAATTTCAACCAAACTTGGTACCCAGATGACTTGCTCTCTGGAAAAAAAATACTGTGGGGATAAGACACCCCTACACCCCTCGGGTGTGTGTTCTGTTAAGATACAGCCTGTTGTGCCTTAAATGGCTTCTACTCTACTGCCATAAAATGGATTCTACTGTAAAGCGCAGTGGATTGCCATGGTAACGGCTTCACAGTACTTCACAAGGGGCTCCCTCTGGTAAGGGGAAAATCCAACATTAGAAATTATGTTTTGTCTGGACATTTCCCCCCTATAAATAAATACCTGGGCAACGCCGGTTATCAACTAGTAACTCATAAAATTGTATGCAACTCACTTAACAACACCGAACTTAGCAATTGAAATTCTGGTCCCAATTGTCTCATAAGTGGAGGACTATCCATAATAAAAGGTATAATAAACATTTGTTAATATATTCCACAATTTTTTTTAAAAAATCTAAGCAAAACAATTAATTTGGCCATGACAATTTTATTGCTTGGTAAAACTAACACGCCAAATAATAAATAGGATTGTCATAATATTGACAGCTTGAGATAAAGGGGAAAAATTAAAACTCTCTGGGGAAAAAATATTTTGAAACCTGTCCCAAAAACTTTCTACATTCTGAAAGTTGAGTTATCTCAGCATTTCTACCAGCCCTTCTTACAATAGCTGGCTGCTTTCACTTTAATTGAGAGGCTTGAAGAAATCTGATGGTTCTTTATTTATTTATAGCTTGTGCTCACGTTTATGCAAATAAGGAACAAATCCAGTGGCAAGCTTAAAAAAAACACGGAGATGTGACTGACTGAATGCACAAAAGAGCAATTGCACATCTTTTAATGCATTCTCTTAAGGAGGGAAAAAGAAACAACAATCACAAGGCAAAACTTTGCAATACAATTGCCTTGAAAAGGCAACAAATATTTCCCACAAAATAATACTGTCCATTCTTGTCAGCTTTTTTCCCACCTCCTTTGTGTTGCAAGAAATTGCCAGTAATGAAAACAGAGCAGAGCCAATCAAATTGTTGTGTATACTACTGCACTGTGGAAACTGGAAACCCTGCATTTCAAGTAAGTGTTATGCATTATTCATAGCCTATGCATGTTTATGTAAATTAACAAAGGTGGAAGTGTATGGTGAAGCAGTATTAGTAGGTGAAATAATGATGGGGAGAAGTACCATGCTTAAAATGTATGTTAACAAAGATGCTGTCCTTAACCTACTTCATTAATATACATACACACACACACACATATACATATATTCAAGAGGTTACATCCTATGAAAAAAATGAAATACATGATATTTTACTCAAGAAACTTGCATTTTTCATCCTTTTCCCAGATTACAGCTATAACATAAAGCTTTATAAACCGTAAGAAAAGAAAGGTATGTATGCATCAATATCATTGTCAAATACGACACCCTAAAACAGTAGAATGCCTCAAGTGAGAGTCTAAAATGTGATCAAAACAAAAGGAGGGGCATTGGATTTTGGGATGTAGTCAAAGAAGAGGTAAACTTATATCTTGGTAGGATCACCAGACAAGGTGTAATTCAAACTGCATCCCATCCCACCCACCCACCCCCAAAACAGAATGATTTGGGTTAAGATAATTACTCCACAGACACAAAGAAAAGCTGTTTTCTCTTTCTGTCTATCTCTTTCTTTCCACAGCCAGTGATAGGAGGAGCAAGGAGGAGAAAGGGGAGGAGAAGGAAGACTTGATTGTAATGTTCATTTGCAGGAGATCTGTGCTTTGGAATTGAATGTGTGGCCTTCTGCAGCTTACTGACATACAGTATAATTTTGTGCAGGTTTTCTATGCATACTGCATTGTGATTTGATAGAGAAAAAACAAGATTCTTTAGCTATCTCCTTCCTCTTGCTTTAAATTTGCTTGAAGCTTAGCATTCAAAATCCTCTCAATTTTTCACTCAAATTAAATACAATAATCTTCCAAAATGCAACTGTAGATATGTGTATAATTTACTTGTTTAAATATTATTTCTGGCTTGACTTCCTCCTAAATTTATTATATCTCTGTGTGCAATATGGGAGAGGGAGATTGAGAAAACATAATACTCAAAAGTGTTTTCAGCAAAAGAAGATTTTGCACTGCATCTGAATATTTTCAGGAGTAAATTTGATTGAGTCTATAGGTTATCCAAGCATTTGAGTTTTTCTTTATCTCTGATATGTATTGATCTGATGCCTACTAGAACTAGAATGGGCATTTTTAAGGGATAAGTTAGCTGTTATTTAAAAAATGAGACTTTCCAGAATTTGGTATTAACATTTATTGCTTCTAGATTTAATATGAATATCAAAATTGAAGGTAAAAGTACCTCACCACAAGGTACTATGCCTTTTGACATATTTTCCTCATGCTGCCATTTTAATAGTAAGATCCCTATTGCTACTGAATGCAGTCCTACAAACTTCTCTTCCTTAAACACCGTATTCTTGCCAAGCCTGTGGATGGATAGTGTCTTTTTGGATAGAAAAAAATGTATATCAGTTTATAACAGAATAATATAGATTCATATTTTAAAATAATTTGATCATTCCTTCAGCGAAACTATCCTTTCAACTCCCATTCCCCTCTAATCAATTACATTTACTCAAATTTGCTGCCAAATTTGCTTGCCATTATTTGATAAGGAACAGTTGGGTCATTGTAGTAACTTAAACACAAAGCAATAGAAGCCAGGTAGGTATCATAAGTGGGAGAGGCACATTTCCTGCTGATATTCAAGGGAGAAAAACAATGCTACCACTGAGCAATGTAGTGCTACTGGAAGGCATTTAGAAGAATTATCTTTGTTTTTCTTTCTTTGTTTTCCTTCTTCCATATTAAAAGATATGGGGTTTGTGTCACAGCAACACTTTCATCAGTATGGCCCTCACTTTCTATCCCTCAAGAATGCTGTGGAATACATGATCATACTTCCTGTTTTGATGTTGTTGACATCTTCCAAGGACCAGGGTCAATTTAGCCCTTTTTAGCATTCACACAAAAAGGGTGGGTCTTCAAGGGCCAACTGACCTGCTATCTTGAGCTGTTGACCCCTCTCACCCCTACAGAAGCCACTGATCAAGAATACTTTGATCTCTTTGTTCTTTACTAAAGACTAGCAAACAGGAACATTTTAAGAATGGCCATGGTCCAGCCCTGAAGCAGGCCACTATTATCTGGAACACTAAAAATAAACTTTTGCTTTGGATCAAGCCACTCCACGAATATCTGTATTGGCATAAACTGGAAAACATTTGTTTTTTTCACATCCTTAGTATGTGGGAATTTCTGATTGATCTTGCTCAAGAAAACAGCCATATGGTGGGAACATGCACATGGTGTTTAAATTCTAGAAGTGTCCATGAACCAAAAAAGGATGATCATCCTGATCTTTATGAGGGGAAGTTACAGATTAAATTATTTTGCATAGTTCATGTGATGTCTGCTCTGCTCTCATTACCCCATTTTTAGTCAATAGACTAACCAATATGATGAGTTTTGCTGTATACTTAACAAGTTTGGTAGATCTGAAGTTTTTAGTTATTCGCAAAAGGGTAAAACTCTATGCTGCTGTTTGCAAAATTAGGCAAAGTTGGCCCAGATCATGGCTAATTTATATCATACAAGTAAGGGTCCCATTCAGTAGGTACAATTGGCAAACATGCTATTTGATTCTGTCATGTGAATTGGTACGATATTGTGAATTTATATACTATGAGGATCATTTCTGTACATCTGCTGATGTGCTACATAATTTACTTTTTGATGAAGGACTGTAATAACTTTTCCTCATTCCAAATTGACTTATTTTTTGACTTATACTTTTTTTGACTTGATCTCCAAAAAATATGCTGATGTATGCATGAGTAATCTATAGTACAAACATACTATCAATCAAGGGTGCTGCTTCCACCTACCAGTTTTTGCTGCTTTTATCCCTTTTCCCAATCCCTTACAAACCACTCTGAAACTGGCCTTCAATACTTTCATGGGTTAAAATACTGATAAAATTTAACTTATAAAATAAGGTAAAGATGCTCCAAGAGAAGATGAACTGCTGTTTGTGTCTGTGTGATTCCACAACAGTCATCCTGGTAACAATGATATACTTTTTTCCATCTCTTTTTAACTTTCCACCTAACTTACAATTCTGGTACTTTATGGTCTTTCATCCATGGAATAATCTGGATTGATTCTGCTTGTATTTGAAGTCCAGGCAAAATTTCCCAGATGCAATCACTGCTAAAACAGCTGAATTATATAATAATTGAAGTTATTTGGAATAACAAATACATTCCTTTCATGGTTTTGGAACATGTATTAATTTATATGGCTGTTCTCAGTTTAGCTGATTGTGCATACACATATATGCATGCACATACATAGTATACACACAGAGAGATTGTTATGATGGAAACTTCCTGCTGTGAAAGTGCCATTCTTTCAGTTTCTTTGATAACTCTATTGCTAAAAGGATAACATGGCAACACTTGTTGAAACAAGTGTTGAGAACAGCTGGAGACTGTAATATAGAGCATCTATGGCCCTTTTTTCACTGCTGGGTTAAAGCGATCTCCATCCATCCTTGAATCAGGAAGTAAATCTATGGCATAAAATTTGCTGCCCCGTTGCTAGCTTCTTTCCATCTTGTCCTCTGTCTGTTCTGAATGGTGCTGTCTTGATTATGTATACACAGCACATCATAAACTAAGTGACTGATGGATTCCTCCACCTTTGCTGTCTTCCTCTTCTGGACATCAACAACTAGTGGCAACAACTGCTGATCGATCAAAGCATTGTGGCAGGAATGAAGCAGGAGTGACAGCAGAATTCTTTGTTGCCTCTTGGTTCTTCTCTGTTTTTCTCTACCTTAACCTGAGTGAGACAGTTTCTTTAAAAAAAATATCTTCAACAAAAGAGGTTGAGTCATAAAACCACTTTTGTTTGGTGTTTCTCTCAAATTCCTTTTTATCTTATGCAAGCAGCAAATATGATTTCCATATTTCTCTATGCTTTGTTCTGTGTAGCAGTTCTGGTTAGTCTCGTCATTCCATTTTTATATTTTTCTGCTAAACTGGTAAGGATCATAGAGTTAAAGCATTTACATCTGTGCTGGCTGAACAGACAAACATTTTTAGCAGTTTTAATTGGCCATCACCCCAACATTAGAGTGTTCTGTTCATGAAGGCAAAAATAGCAGAATGGTGACAGATTGGGTTCTCTGTGGACCAAAAATGAGGTAACATTTTCACATCAGTTTGAAGAACTCAGCAGGCCACACTTTGACTCCATATAATCTAACAGATTTTATATACCTCATAACTGGTTTTGGATGCTGTCAGGTGATGGGGAAAATTGACTTTAACCTGAGTACAATGAAGGATGACTTAAGCTTTTCTCACTCAAGGTCTAGTGACCAGATGAAAGTGACTGCAGAAAAAAAAAATGTTGCCAGATACATTTGGACTGTTGTTAGGGGTGAGGGAGAAATGGTTTGTGTGGTGGTGAGAAGAGAGCGAGGAAAAAGAGAAGGGAACATAGTAGCTCCTTTTTGCTGGGGGCTGGAAAAAGGGTGAAAAAAATCCAGGTAACTGGTAGTGGTGGTAGATTTTACAGAGAATTAGATACTGACCAGGAGAATGAAGATCAATACAGTAGAGTACAATAACAGAGTTGGAAGGGACCTTGGAGGTCTTCTAGTCCAACCCCATGTCTAGCAGGAAACCCTATACCGTGTTCCAGACAAATGGCTATCCAACATTTTCTTAAAGACTTCCAGTGTTGGGGCCTTCACAACTTCTGGAGGCAAGCCGTTCCACTGATTAATTGTTCTAACTGTCAGGAAATTTCTCCTCAGATTTGTATGATGATTGCCTGCACTTAGATTGCTATACATGCTGTACTTGATTCAACTCATGAGCTGTAAGCCAATTATTTCTTTTTACTTACATGCCTCCCATAAACCTGCATGCATGTATGTAAATCTGTTCTAGCTTCCCACTCCAGGGGACTGGGTGGCTTATAACCCAAGACAAAGGGTTTATCTCTGGGGGAAATAATGTTCCAGAGGTTGTGAGCCTAGAGAGGGAAATGGGAATGAATTCGAGGAAGAAGAGGAAGGGCTGCTATTAAGGCAATGGTCATACAAAAGAGGTCTGAATATGGGGCAGAAATATAACATGAGAAAACATTTCACATAAAACCATCTCACATCCTCCGATGAAAATAGATAAAGAGAGGGAAGGGGAAATGCATTCAGACTTGCGATATCCTGTTACTATCTCATTGCAATAAAAGCAGTATTGCCTTCATAACATTGAAGGTTTCCTAGTCTGGGTCACTTTGAAGGGCTCACAAGGGCATAACAGAAAAAAGCTTGCTTGCTTGCTTGGACCTGCAAAGTGAAAATATGGAGTAAACCTGGAACAGGGCAGAAGAACCAGCTCCTCTGTTAAAGAAGCAGATATCACTGATGTCAGTAGTGGTGTATTGGTGCATGCAGTATTGCAGGCTAATTCTGCCCACAGCCAGGAGTTCGATCCTGACCGGTTTTGACTCAGTCTTCCATCTGATATTGACTCAGCCTTCCATCCTTCTGAGGCTGGTAAAGGACAACCCAGATTGTTGGGAGCAATCAACTGACATAAATAAACCGCTCAGAGAATGTTATAAAGCACTACTGAGTGATATCGCTAAGTCTAGTTCTATAGCTAAGTTCTATTGCTATGTGTACCCATAGCTTGGTAATTTCCAGGCTGTCTTAACAACCCAAGAATGGTTACAAAATAGTTGCTGAGCAAACAGCAGAGGACTTTCCCCATCCACTTCCTCAGGTATCACAGATTAAATTCAGTCTAGATGAACTTGCCCAGTTGGAATCCAAATTTGAGCAAATTTGAGGGACAATAGGCCCAAGTATGGGCTAGCACTCAAGTTTAATTGAATGCATTCTTTGTCTTTCTCCGATACTGGTCAAGATTTTGTCTTTTTCCAATAATGCTCCTGATACTTAATCTCATGGAGCTCCTTGGAGAACTAAGGAGCATCTAGGTTTGGGGCAGGGACTGCATATAACCTATCTGGTCCAGAGCCTCAGATACTTACTTATTGCAGGTGACAATAAAGGCCTCAACTGAACTGTCCAAGAGATCTTCAGGGAAATTCCTAAGATCCCTCTGGAACTCAGTCAGGTCCAACCAATCAGACACTGACTGGACAAAAAAATCCCATCTTTGCTCTGGATTAGTCAAAAAAAAAAAACAAAAAAACCCAAAATATTAAAAAACATATTCAGACTTCAAAGAGAGTCAACATCTTGGGGAAATGGGCTAATAAAAGATAGTATAGATATATCCCAAATTGTTTAGTTTCAAGAATGCTAAATTCTTTATAGGGAAATACGTTGCTTACAGCATCCTAATTTGCCTGAGAATAGTGTTTGAATCTGGTTAGTGAATAGAGACAATGAGTTTTTTAAGCAGCTATGGGATACAGTAATGTATGATGTCCTGCTTAGTTGTTCTGAAGCTAAGAAAATTGTTTTATATTCAACTATATTGCACATTTTCTACCTTAAAATATATTTCAGAAGCATGGCTAAGGGGTGAGGTGTGCATTTTATAACTACAGTTATAGTTCTTCTTTCCACTATGCCAAACTTGTAAATAGAATTCAGAAGAAAATCCTTCTTTGAGATTTGAGAAGATGAGGCACCACTAGTCAAAACAGAGACTGTACATTGGATGGATCCACTGTTTGATTTGGCATAAGCTTCATGTATTCAAAAACACCAATAAGAACAAAAGTCAGTTTGTACATTTTGATCCAGCAATCTTACTTGGCTTTCAAGCAGGCTGTATAAAATAACATTTTTCCCATTTTAATTTGTTGCTAACATATTTCCATATAAGAAGCAAGGGAGGGGGAAGTGCAGTTGTCAACTGTCTTTCTAGCAATTGCAAGGATTTATTTATAGGTGTAATTTCTCAAAAGACCGTTCCATGTGTAAGAATGGAATTGCTGGAAAATGTTGGCAATTATTTTGCAAGCTGTGGTTTCTCCCTTGCATGATGCTACAGCTTATTTGCATACAGTATGATTGAAAATGAAACTCTGACACATAGGATTTCACAAATATCAAGCAGGGTTGGTGGGGTGGGGGGAAGCCAACTTAAAACAAATAAATGCTGCCACTTATAGATCACAGATAGTGTTGCAACTGCTAAGTATTTTGGCCGTTTGCTTTGTTAATGCACATTTATGAATATTTTATTAAAATAAATATATCATTTTTAACTCTTAGACAACAGACGTGCGAATATCCTGATAAATTCTACAATTGGTGAAATAAAAGCTGTCCTATAAGTGCAAGATGCCTTTTAAAAACTAAATATATGAAACAGACTTTTTTTCTAAAAAAAAAAGTTTGTTTTTCAATATGTATGGATTTATTGACCCCCTCTTCCCCAGGGCCCAGAAGAAACTTGAAAACTGCTGCGGAATCACTACACATTACACTAACCTTAAATATGTTTATTCCAAATTGTTCCCTAGAACTCAGAGTGAAATATCATCAAATATTGTGTATACATCACTTACAGAATTCTGAAACTATCTTACAGATATGGTAAAATGCATCAGTGTTTCTGTGAGCAGCTGAACAGAAATATCTGTTATAGAGGACTAATAACAAGGGACACAATCCTATGGTCTGTTGCATATATGCTTCCTTTCCAGGCACCCAGAAAAATTCTATCTATAATGTCATGTCCTCATCCCACTTGCAGGCAGCCAATGAATATAAAGCTATTTTAGACAGCAACTCGATGTGTCTAAGAGCCAAACAAGATGCAGTGCCAATTGTACGAGAGTAAATAATGTGTGCATTGTTATCTCATTTTAAAAAACGTGGGAGAGCTAAGTGAAACTCACAACTACTCTGATGATTGCATAGACAGGGTTGGTTCTCTCCTAATATAAATCTGAGGGCCACTTTGGTATAGTAGTTAAGGCATGAGGCTAGAAATCGGGAAACAATGAGTTCTAGTCCTGCCTTAAGCACAAAGCCAACAGGGTATCTTTGGGTCAGTCACTTTCTCTCAATCCTGGGAAGGAGGTTGTGGCAAACCACTTCTGAAAAAGAAAACTGCAGGGATTCATCCTAACAGCTTCCTAGAATCAGACATGATGGAAAGGAGCAAAATAGTTCAACTTGATAACCAAACAAGGATGTTCAAGGAACTTGGAGCCCACCAGGTTTGGTGGCTCCCCATCTGCAGCCCTAAGTTCCTACAAGACAAGGTGTTAAAACTATGAAAATCTACAGAATGTTACTTAAATTTTGAATATACATTTGGAATTTAAAAAACAGAATATAAAAGTCACCATACAATAAAACCTAGTTGATAAATGACCTTGTTGGCCTGATATAAAGCTGCACTACAGTGTTGCCTCCAAATTCGGGTCTTAGCATGGCACCAAAGCCACTGAAGCCTACCAGACATGAGGTGCAGGATGAATTTCCTTTTATTGAAGCGCTTCAGCAAAAGGGGTCCCAGCCAGCAAAATTCCAGGACCCAGAACAAAGGATTCAACAAGCTTTTATAAGTTTTTCAAGGTAGGATAAATAAGCATTGTCTAATAAGCTTTTTGAAACTTATCTTAAGGATCCTCTATTGGCTCCATGCAGTGGTGGGTTTCAAAATTGTTCGAACCTACTCTGTGGGTGTGGCCTCCTTTGTGGGAGTGACTTGCCACCCATGTGACCGGATATGAAGATGCCGACAACACTTGTCCGAACCACCTTAAATTACCTCACACACAGCACTGGCATGCATAAGAATATGATGTAAACTTGTTTTTTAAAAGGCATCTTTGGTTTGCATTAAAACAACTTCAACACACGCAATGTTCTGATTGCACCACAAACGCAGTAGTCATCCTTAACTTTCACAGAGGCACTGAGTTTTATAAATGTGAGCATGATAGTGTAGAATAATCATATCCAAGGACCAGTGGTGGGTTTCAAAAATTTTGGAACCTCTTCTGTAGGCGTGGCCTGCTTTCCGGGTCCACTGGTGGAACCTCTTCTAACCAGTTCGGTAGATTTGACGAACCGGTTCTACCAAATAGGTGCGAACTGGTAGGAACCCACCTCTGGCTTCATGACATTCCTATTTGTCAGTCTTAACTAATAAACAAAACACTTCAAAAGTTCTTTAACAGGTCTTCTATTGGCTCTATTTCAGCCCTATTCCTAAAAGTTAATTAATAGGCATTCTAGAAGACATTCAGCAAGTTTTTTATTGGCTCTGCCTTAGCCCTATTCCTTATCTTAGCAATATGTCTTGTATGATATGCCTGACAGTCAGGTCTTGTTTTCTACATTGAAAGGAGCCTCACCTGTTCACATTCCCTCTTCCTTTATCTTCGTTATGCAGGCTTTGTATGGCCCAAAAAGAGTACTGGCAGTTCTTGACTTACAAAGTTCATTTAGTGGCCATTTGATGTTACAATGTCACTGGAAAAAATGACTTATGACCTTTTTCACACTTACGACCATTACAGCATCCCGATGGTCATGTGACCAAAATTCAGACACTTAGCAACCGACTTAATATTTGTGACAGTTGCAGTGTCCTGGGGTCATGTATCTTCTTTTACTAACTTTTGATAAGTTAAGTCAATGGGGAAGCCAGATTCACTTCACAACTGTTACTAACTTAATGGCAGCCACGATTCACTTAACAACCATGGCAAGGGAGATTGTAAAATGGGACAAAACTCACCTAACAAATGTCTTGCTTAACAGCAGGAATTTTGGTCTCCATTGTGGTCCTAAGTCAAAGACTACCTCTACTAACAGGTAGCTTGGCTTGCTTAAGGACTCATCTACCATTTGGCTCACATGCAGGTATGCCAGCCTGGGGATGGACCTGCCTGCCCAAATATCTCACCTGCCTAAGGCAAACACAGGAGGCTCTCTTGGGGGCAACAAACTGAAGCAAGAGCTGTAATCTCTGGTTCCCTGAGGCCCAATGTAGTTCAATACACTTAAATTGCTCTGTTAATTATGATAATATCTACTTGTTTGAGAAAATTAAACCCACAGACTTTACATGTATTGGAAGCTTTTTTTAAACAAACATCGTGTTTTGAACTTGGCTTATTATAGCTTTTAGACTAATTTTTATTTAAAGTTTTAACAGCATTAATAACACAAACTGAAATAGAACAGAGAAAATGGACAGGAAATAGTAATAAAAGAAAAGTTTAAAAGTGCTATAAGAAAAAAAAGTAGAAAAAGAGAAAGATGTAAAGAAGATTAGAAAGATAAAAGGAAGCTTCTCTAAAATTACACCATGTCTCTCTTCTTTCTCTAATTTATCCTGTGTAATCATCAACAGACTAAATCACAAGTTCATTTTTTTTAAAATCCTCCACTACCTACCACTTTCTTTGGAACAACATCTCATTCAATCTTCACCCAAAGAGCTGCTTTTCATTTAAAATGTTAAGTCACTAACATGTTCTAAGGAAGTCTTTGGTAATATCTTCATTTTATGTACATTAATATGCATAAACCAAATCAGAGGTGGTATTCAGCAGGTTCTGACCAGTTCTGAAGAACCGGTAGCAGAAATTTTGAGTAGTTCGGAGAACCGGTAAATACCACCTCTGACTGGCCTCGCCCCCATCTATTCTCTGCCTCCCGAGTGCCAGTTGATTGGGAGGAAATGGGGATTTTACAGTAACCTTCTCCTGGAGTGGAGAGGAAATGGAGATTTTACAGTATCCTTCCCCTGCCATGCCCACCAAGCTATGCCCAGACAACAGGCAATAAAAAAAAAAAATTTGAATCCCACCACTGAACCAAACCAAACTAATAGCCAAAGACCAGAGGTGGGTTCCTACCAGTTTGCACCTATTCGGTAGAACCAGTTCATCAATCTATCGAACCAGTTAGAAGAGGTTCCAGCAGTGGACCCAGAAAGCAGGCCACTGCTACAGAGAGGTTCCAAAATTTTTTGAAACCCACCACTGCCAAAGACTCAGAAAAAGATCTATATCTTTCAGAAAAAAACAGGTAACTCCTTTGTGTCAGCTTTTTTATATTTCCATACATCAACAAAATCCAAATTATCCATCAAATAAATTTTAAAAAATCCTTTGGTAGTTTGCATTGTGCATTTCAGAAGTGCTATTTTTTTGTGTGGAGAAACCGCTGCTTTTCAAATTCCCAGAAGACACCAATTTTCATATGTAAAATCCAATAAAATTCCACATTAAGCATTTATAATCCATAGTTGTCAAGATTTTAGAAAAGTCAGTTTATTCAACTTTGGTATTATGTGAGCAATCATCGAAAGAGCACTAATCATCAAAGTGGAATTGTGTATTGCTTTAGGACAGAGAAAATTCACCAATATTTTGAGCAGGTCTGTTAAATGTTTGCCACATCTGTAACACGTGAAAGAATTAACAGATTTTTAGCTGATATTGCAGGAACATAAGATTTAACTATGGGATTGATTTTCTTCTGTGATTACATATCTTCTACCTTTATAATGTTATTTGCAAGAATAGAGAATATAAAAAGAAATCTGACATTAGATTTTATATCTCAGAGTTACCAGTCTATCATGACCCCTTGTTTTTTTTAAAAAAATCAGATATTTTTCTGGCTGAATCATTTCAATTTCAGTCACTAGATGAAGGATAATATGCACCAATGTGGCTTAGCCAATAGATTCAGCCCTGCTTCTCCCTTGTATGTGTTGAGTGTGTGTGTGTGTGTGTGTGTAAGTACACATCCAATGATTCACTCACCCACAAAGCAAAATCTGGGGTTGAAATTACATACTACCAAGAAGTATAATCATAAGACATGTACCTCAATATGGGAAATGGGAGCAAAGAGCTGGAACAGTCCAGATGTTCTGATGTAGATATTCCCCTAACTTTTTGGAGGGTTATAAATGGAGATGAGAAAGTTTCTCTTTTAGACTTGGTATGAATTCCATGATTAGCAATTTCTTGAGAAGAAACAAGCCTGAATAAGGTTGATTTTGTTTTTAAAAAATACTGATTTCTCTTCAAGTGAGTATTAAAAGCAGTTAAAAAGAAAATATTCCTGAAAGTTAAAAAGTATAAATTAAAATTAATATTAAAGTAATTAACAATATTTGTGAAATAGGCCTTATCCTCCCCTCTAGCAAATTTAAAAAAAATCTCTTTCTCAGCAGCCATGCCAGGAATTAATGATTTGGCCTAAGAAACTGAATATTAATATCTTAGTGAACAGAATTAGTTTTTCGGAAATAGTTTATAGTTTAGTCTCAATTACTAATCTAGTACCCAAGTTTCCTTTTTTTAAACCCCATACTAGAGCCACTTTAATGTAGTGGTGTGGTGAAGCTCACTCACCTCCACAAAAAAACAGAAAAGATTGTGACATAACTAGGTCATGGAAATATAGGAATTTTTCTCCTCCCCTTTTCTTAAAGGTTATCCTGAGGAAATAGTCCTTCCACAAATTATGTTTATCACACTTTGAGAACCTGCAAGATATGTCATTATATTTTAACAGTGTAGTGCTTAACTTAAATCTTCTTGGACAACTGGAATCACTAGGCAAGCAACATAATTTAGGAACTATAAAAGTGATAGTGGTGTATATGTTTCAGTATTATTGATATTAATTGTGGTATTTTACTTAAGCTGGATACAATGAGATGCAAAGCTCTTGCCCCTCCCCCAAATACCACTGAAAGTTATTCATGCAAAGACTAAAGACAAACACATTACAGTCAGCAAAATAGTCAGAAACTTATCAGAAGCAATTAGAAACTATAATGTCTTCTGTCTTGCTAACTAAACAAACAAACTGCATAGACCAGTGATTTACCAATGGTCTACAATTCACACCTTCCCCCTAGACATTGATAGTTGGTGATATACTTCTTCCCACAGTTGGAAATAGTGTATTAATATATGCAACTAAAATTTTCAGAATGTAGATCTTTCTGCTGGTTATAATGAACAGCTGACCTGAGTTTCACAAAGACACCAATACTTTTTTTTTATACCTGTGTTTACAATTTTGTATAGCACTGAGAGATGAACTCATTCAGTAGTAGTAGTAGCAGCAGCAGCAGTTTTTTAATCCTGATTTTCTACAAATGTTTGATATAAACTGAACAGCACAATAAATGTATTTTTATTTCCTAAATCAGTGATCTTGGAAAAAATGTGGAAATTTTTTTACAGGAAATAACTTGTCTTGGACAGATTTTCTATAGACTATATGATTCTGGCAAGCAATAATGCACAGGATATGTTTTAAGCAGCATGGCAGAATGAGTTGTGACACGCCAAAAACCTTCCACTGCAATATTATAAATAGGAGCCCTTGTGCAGGTGTCTCCCAAACCTTTCCTTTCTTTACTATTCACTGAAGGCAACTGTCTGCTGAGAACCTTGATGGAGGCTCCTCTCATGATTTGTGAATCTTGGCTTCTGAAAATTTCAAGAAAAACTCCACAAATAGATACAAAAAGCTTTCTTGTGCACACTTTCCGCCTCTGCATATAGTATAAGTGTTCTAGATTATTTCAGATTGTTTAGAATACATTTTAGAAATACAATAATGAGGTGAGTTCCAGTCTCGTTCTTGTGCATTAGTTTTAACTGTAGTTGTGGGGAACTTCTGCAAGATCCTGGAAGATTAATCATATAAAGTTCCACATACCTTTATGTAATTTCCCATTTATTAATATTTGGACAAGGCAAATTGGGAGGTTTTTGAATGTTTAAATTAATCGAATTATACCACTGAAGGTTACAACACAACCAGGAGTAGAACAGCTGTGACCCTAAATTGAAGGTAGCTCTTAAGACCCTTTTGTGGAAACTATGGGAATGACAGACATATGATTTCCCATGCTTTCCAATAAAAATAAGTAGGCTAAATATATCCATTTTACTTAACCTTGCCAATGAAAAAGGGGTGAAAATTCCTCTCCTGAATAGCCAAAGTAGCTTGAGATGTAGAATCTACTGATATAATAGTATAACTGCCCATGTAATTACTTCAAATAACTATGCCTTTTATATTCTAGAAAAATGCAGCAGGTTGAGTACAAATATTTAATATATTCTGTGGATATGTGACTGAAACAAGAAGCAATTGTTATACATTTTATACTTGATTGATATGAATTGGCTACTTCTGGTGCTCTACTGGTATTAGTAACTGATTTCCCCCGCACAACACCAATGCAATACCTAATGTAACCAGAACTGGGACAAAGGGGAGTTTAGAATTAATTTAGGTAAAACAAAAACAATGAAGCTGAATCTTTAGATAAATGATCAGCTGAAAGGAAAGGCATTGCATTTGTATGGTTTTTTAAATTTCAGCATTTGTTAATAAAAGACAATGACTAAAATTGACACAAGAGGTTATTCAGCAGTCTCTGAAGAGCCATTAATTTTCTCTACATCTGGTCTACACACTTTGCAGCCTAGATTCAGGTGTAAGATCAGTGACTGTCACAAGTTTTAAGGGTATACCCACTCCAAGCAAGCAATACTAATCTTACCATACGTGTGGTTTGTGTTTTGCTTCTCACCCCAAAGAAACAAAAGACAATACCACACCATTCAGAGTAGTAGCCGCCCTTAACGATAGCATTCATTTATGCCATTCTTTTTATTCTTCTTCTGCAATTTCTTGAACACTAACACACACACAAAAATAAAATTCTTATTCCTATTTAATATATTATACAGGCAAGCAGAGAAGGGGAGAGCTTCCGTTGAGAAAAACATAACCATGGCAACAACAGAGCCAGGGAGGGAAACCATTGGTACTTGTGAATTTCAATGTAATCAAGGCTACAGGGGAAAAAAAGAGAAGAAATATTCTTTCTTTTATCCCAGAACAGGCCTGTTTTTCAAGTGGAGAAGGAAACACTTATCAGTAAGGCAGCTGGTCTGTTCATGTTAGGGCTTTATTGTGAATCTGAAAAACAGGCAGTCGAGTCCTACTTAGTATTTATTAGGGAAACTCCTCTCATGCATGTCACAGGATTTGGAAATGAAACATTTTTAATGCACAGGCTGGTTGGAAATTCTGAAGCTTCTACTCCTGTATATTGGAGGGCAATGTTCATTTTTAAATGTAATAATTTGACATCAATCTTTGCTTTTGACTGGTCCAACCACTACTTTTTGGGAGTGAGGTCCTTGTCTTGGTACTCAAAAGACCAAGCACTATTCTTGCCTCAGGAAAAAAAAAAGTAAACTGGCTTAGCATTAAATCATGTCTTTTTAACAGGAATAATTACAGCAACATCTATCCATTTTACTTCGGATGATGCCGAATCTGACAGATGATGTTCACAGTTCTACATGCTAAGGATCTCAATCCACATCACATCTTTTAATACCTTTACTTCTGGTGGGATAACAAATTCTCAGAATTGTTGCACACAATGTTAGCTTGACAAAGACTGACTGTCCCAAGAGTAGTTATCATAGAGACAAAGGGATTTGAAACTGGGTCTCCTTAGCCTCAACCCAGCACTCAAATGACTAGCAATGAAACCAACAGAATGGTAGACGTGGCACGACAAAACCGCGGTCCACTAAAGCGCGCCCGACTAAAACCGCGTCGCTGATGTCATGAGGCCAGCGCGACAACAGCGACCGCGGAGAAAAAAGGGCGCTTTAAAAAGCGCTTTGAAAGCAAGCCGATTCAAGTTAAGGTAAGGGTTAGATTTAGGGTTAGGGTTAGGTTAAGGGTTAGGTTTAGGATTAGGGTTAGGTTTAGCGTTAGGTTTAGGTTAGGTTTAGGTTAAGGGTTAGGTTTAGGTTTAGGGGGGTTAGGTTTAGGGGTTAATTTTAGCTTAGTGTTCACAGCGTGCTTTTTTTGTCACACTGTGATGACGTCAGGTACGCGGTTTCGTCGAGCGCGCTTTAGTCGAACGCGGTTTTGTGGTGGAACCAATGGCAGAAAGAACCAGAGGCCTCTTTTGTATCTTTTGTGTGTCCCCCCCCCCCCCAAGCCTTAGTTAACAGCAGTAGGGCTTCTTGCCTATCCCTTAACTGTCAGAAGTGGAAACAAATAGTGTATATCTACACAGTCTGAACTAAATATGGTTTTTAACACGGAATAATAACAATCTGAAGCCATAAATAATGGAATCTGAAGAGCCACAATATCACTTCACCCACAGGCACCCATAATGGACATGGCTAGTGATTAAATATGTCATTATATCCTGACTCAAATACTGTGATTTATGTATTTGTCCTATGATAGTAGGACAGAGTTTGAAAGGGTGGGCTTTGCATTTTGATGTCCCCCACTGTTAATCATTGTATCTAAGAGCAGATGCCTATGGCACCACCACCTTCAATGGCAACCAGTCTTATGTGCTACCAGGGACATAGCACAGCAATCATGAGCAGGACTGCCAGAATAAAAACCTAAGCCTTTTACTACTTCCCACTTCAGGACTCTGCTACTATACTCGGTTGAAGTAAAATAATCTGCAAGCAACATTGCCAATCTCTTCTGAAGATCACCTTGATGATCTGGTCAGTGGGTATTAAGTATACTGTACATGAATGGACCACAGCCTTTGAAAAATCAGAAGACAGAGCATATTTTGAATTCCCACTCAATTCTTTTTTCATTGACCCTACATCAAAGTCATTCTTTCCCCCACTCCAGTGTTTTGGCTACGGAAATCTAAGGCTCTAGGATAGGGATGTCAAACTCGTGTCATGGCGTCATCACGTGACGTATAGGGACTTCCCCCCCCCATTGCTAAACTAGCAGGGGCGGGCCCAGCATGTGTGCATTGGCCCACGGGTCGTGAGTTTGACACCCTGCTCTAGGATGTAAGAATTCTCATTCCTAGCCTTGCATTTGTAACCATTACATTAACTGACTCTTAATTTAAGATAATTAATATCAAAACATACTAATGAAGCGTGCACTCTGAAGCTAAAGTAAACATCAGCATTCTGCCTTGCACCAAGAAAGGTCTTTGACACATGTATTAAGTTTCAAACATGTACTAGTTGCTAGTTCAGGAATTCCAAATATGTGTGCACTCATTGATCTTTATGCCCATGCTGGGGCCATTTTTTACACAGAAGAATTGGAATAATAATTCCAATTCTCAGAGATGGAAAGGGCTTCATTCATACTATGGTTTAGTATTTGAAATAATTAGGTGAGTTGATATTTTCCATTCAAGTGGCAAAGTTAATCACTCCCAAGAATTAATTTGGCATTTTGAGTTTTCACATACACTGCTGTTTTTTGGAACCTTAGATATCATCTTTAATTTATTGCATTTGTTTAAGTCTACAGTGACATTTAAAAAAAACACATTTATAAAAGGTGGATGACTAATTGGCCAATTCATGAATTCCAACTTTTGTTATAAAAGACCACCAAGGCCAATGGCCAATTGATGGGAGAAGTTATTCAGTAGTCTCTGGAGAGCCATTCAGCTTCTCTACATCTGGTCCATACTCTTGCTGCAAGGGAAACAAGACATTCTTATTTAAGAAATAAATAAGAAACAAGGAAGTACATTCTTATTTTTTAAATAAAACCTCAGCAAAATTCTGGCAGATTTGATATAACTTAGGTAGTACATTCTTAAAGGGATAAGTATTTGGATAATTTTCATTATCTTCCAAGTTTGCTTTGCTGTTCCACCATTCTCATAATTCTGATCAAATATTCTAGGACATGTAATGCTTAATGGCAAAATAAACATCTTTATAGATTAAGAATGTTTACACATGACTGGCCAGAGCAACTGATTAATAACTTTTACAGCTAGTTATGAAAATGAGATTACAATACTTGTAAAATTAACACTGCATTTCTAATTTTCTAGCCTCTGGACAATTTGCACAACAGGCAATTGAGCCATTCATAATTAACTAGCACATTTCAGTTTCCAGTTTTAATTTTCAGTGGTGCATCTTTCTGAGTCATCCATTAAAACTGTACCATTAAACAGGTACTGAGGTTTTATTTATTTGCATTATCCCCTTCCACCATTAATGGCTTGGTAAACTTTATAAAATATTTTTGCTACTGCTGCTTTCAAAACATTGAACAAGATCACTATTGCTTTTGCAACAATTTGAATAAATCAGCAACATTAATTTGCTGATCTAGTATTCTAGAAACACAAAGCACATGGATACTTCTTCTGTATAGGAATCTGCAACCTAAGATATGCCATATATTGGAAATAAGCATGAAGAACCAGGGACTACTTGTTTACTTAATTACATCCTGAGCTTTCCCCATCTGGGCCTACTTTATACAATCAATATTATTCATCTTAGACTAACTTGAAAACCCAACTTTTTCACCTTTGACTTGTATGACCATTAATGCAATTGTGGTGCTATCATTTCTATATTGTGGAACAGCAGGAGTTTTTGTTAATATTGTCACTATATTGCAGAACTATTATACTATTAATATTACTAGGTATCTATTGTAACTATTTTTGTCAGACAATTTAACTTTTTTCATGTATCTCTATTATCCCCTCCTAACTGGCAAAGTGTTATATATTATATCTTTATAGAAGCCAAGCCAAAAGTTAAAAATTCAGACTGAAAAAATTATTTCTTGGCAGTTAAGGAGGTGGAACAACTAACCATAGCATGGATATATAAGCCTTTCATTACCTTTAAACATTTGTTTTGGAGAAAATGAATAACTTAAGGCTAAAGATCTACATTTTTTGCAGCTATTCCAGGGACTGAATCAGCATGAGTGCATCTTCTGAAACTGCATACAAGATGACTTGATAAAGATTTTTTTCCCCGTCAAATCAGCACAAATTGCCTATCAGAGATCTATGGTGGAGTGGGTGGCTGTTATCCTGCTCTAATGAAGGCGGTAAGCGAAGCCTGTTCGGCCAGAGGCATCTTCTAATGAAGTCACCCTTTGTGCCTGCATAGAAAAAGACATTAAAAGCATCACATTTTGCTTCGGAAGGATTAAATCATGCATTAAACGATTCCTGCCGGTCCCGGTAAATTGTTCAAAGATCTACCTACAACAGAGTAACCCACCCGGTGGGAACCTACTATTAAATTTGATAGTACAGAGCTGATAGTTCAACTGCATAGTATTTCTTTTATAAAAGAGGACTATGAACTGCTTTTTGGAGATGTGAGATCCTTTTTGGAGCCGCCTCCCCAGGCATTGAGTTCATCAGAAAAGCTAGGATCCAATTTCTCGCAACGTTGAGAAGACGAAGGAAAAAACCCAGCTTCGAATTGGGTTCTCAGTGAGAAACTCTTTTCTCTCCGCAGCGCCACATCCAATAGAGGAATCCTTTTCCCCCTTTCGGAGACCCAGCTGATCCGTTGCACTCCAACTCCCATAATTCCTGGGCCGGCCTCGGGCACTATGGGAAATGAAGTTCAACCTGTTCGGAAGATGGCAGGTCAGGCAAACCGATGTTCGGAGCTGCGCTCTTTTCCACCGGAGAGAATGGTTTTATTATTCCCTTGCAGGCTGCGCCGGGGACTGACATGGTGTTGCAGTACCGACGGGCATTCCGAGGCTTCCAGGGCAAGGACGGTCTGCAGTTTTAATTTCCGTCCCAGCCAAATCGGACGGAATGCCGAGATCCTACACTACTGGATTGTCGGAGGCCAAAGCTAGGCGGATCGTCCACGCAGAGTCTCCGTTGACCCAGTTTGCCCATATCCTTGTTGGGCTACACTCCCATCTCATGCAACCAGGAAGAGTCTAATCGGATCTAATCGTGGTGCCTTTTCTTCGAGTTTCCAAAATGCGAATTGCTAATTGACACCCCCAAAAAAACAAACAAGCCCACCGTCATGAGAGCCAAATCGACAACAAGGAATCTGGGACAATTTACAGACAGGGGAAAAACCCTAAAGCGGAGCAGCCTTTTTCTTGCTGTAGCTCGGAAATCCAGTTCTGAATCGCGCAGCGTGCGACAGCTCTTCGCTTTTTATCTCTATATTTGCACTAGCTCGCAGTTCTCGAGCTACCAGTGACTTAATAGAAATACAGACGAGTCACATCAGAGCATGCGCCAAGTTAGGATTCACACTAGTTGAGAAAAATGCTCACGATATAAATTGGCGCATGCTCTGATGTGGCTCGCCTGTATTTCTATTCAGTCATATAAAATTTCAGAGCACCGAATAAGATTCATTAGCAGGTTAGACTGGTAAGCGACGGGAAACTGAAATAGCTCATGTGGTATGAGTAGGCGGTGCGAGCCCGCGAAATCTTTTATTTTGCCGGTGATCAAAATCTAAGGCTGCCTTTGTCTGAGTGTACGTGAAAGTTGCCTTCAAAAGTCGCGACGTCTTTTTCTAATGTTATCCGCAGCTTTCCGAAGGTGCGAGCTATATAAAACGAGTCTGCTTGTCTTATCTCCGGAACGGCCCTGCGAGAAAGCCGCGCGAATAGATTTCGGGGCCTGCTGGGAAATCCTGGCTTTTTGGCGCAAGCACGCCGGGAACTTGGGGGCGGAGTGGTGGCGACTGTGATGACAGCGGAGGGGGCGGGGCCGGAGGCGGCCATTCCCGTGGCGGGGCGTTTCGTCCATTTCCGGGGTTGAGGAGTGCGGTTCGTCTGGACGTCGGCGTTGGCGAAGCTCGGGCGGCGGCGGTCGCTGTGATGTACCACAGGCAGCACGCAGAGGCGCTACTGGACTTTCCGCAGCGAGGGAGGAGTTAGCCCGCAGGCGCTCTGATGCCAACCGCAAGTTTAGATGCAAAGTTGTGGCCAATGGAAAGGTAAGGGGATGGCAAAAGAGCCAAGGAGCCTGGCTTTCCGTTACATTTGCCTCGGGTCTTTAGTATTGCCCGCTTTAGGATTTGTCAGGATGCTACAGGTAGCCCTTGGTTACCGACATAGTTGGGACTGGGAACCCCTATTACTTCACAACGCGATCGTAATTCGTGGGTGTCACGTGAGCACACCGATTTATGGAGGCAGTTGGCAATCCCGGTCAACGCGAATCCTGCATTTGTTGCTTTATCCCACTGTCGTGCGATTGCTGCCCTGCCGGCTTCCCCATTGCCTTTGCTTGTTGGAAACTGACATCCCATATCTGGAACATGATGCTTGTTATAATTGGGAGCCAGTTGCTAAGCACTGCGTGATAATGTCACTGAGGGTGCAGCAATGGTTGTTAACTATGAGGAGCTGTTACAAGTACCATTCATTCGCAGTACTGTAACTTTGAATGGGTGGTCATTCAATGAGGACAACCTGTATGTACCAACACTAATTCAGTATGCTGGCGGGGAACTCTCGGAACTGAAGTCCACAGATCTTAAAAGTTGCCAAGTTTTGAAAATACTTATATAGATTCTGTTTTTCTGTTAAGGGTAAGAGAAATGGATATTATAGTGTACCATGTCCCCATTAACAGATTTGTTACAGTTTTCTTGGCAGGAGTGAGATATCGTGTTATTATTTACAGTTTCCTTGACCATTAAGCGGATAAACTCACTATCTATATCTATGTCTATGTCTATGTCTATGTCTATATCTCTATCTATCTATCTATCTATCTATCTATCTATCTCTATCTATCTATCATCTATCTATCTAGTTATAATCTGTTACTGACAGAGAATATTGATGCACTGATGTTGCCTGGTTTGATAATGAAACATCTGCAAGAAAACAAGCAAGCTCAGAGAACACCACGGACCTCTCTGTTGTGGTTTGCCAAAGTTCTTCTGTGCAAATATGTAGATTTATAACACTCAATTCCTTAGCTGCCTGGGGATAATGGGAATGGTAGTCCTGCACATGTAAACAGTACTAGGTAAGTAAGACTCATGTATAGGCTTATGCCTTAAGTGGTTCCACTTAATAGCTTTAGTCTGTGTTAGTGAATTGTGATTTCTATTTAAGATATGTATTATCTTTCATAAGGTTCAACAGACGGACTCGTTTATTCTTGACCAACATGAAGAACTGATAATTTGTAAATATTATGAAAAAAGATTAGCAGACTTTTGCTCTGTATTTTAAGCCAGTAATGCCCAAATCTGTTATGGTAAGTTGTTGAATTTTTTACACCTGTTTTAATTTTTATGTTTAAAGAAACCAATGTCTTGCTGGTGCTTATTTGAAATGAAACTTTGTTGGATGTAAATAGCTAAATAATTCTTATTCTTCATAAGTTTTTATCTGCCATTTCTTCATTTTTCAAAATTTAATGTGGTTTGCAAAGTTTTCTTTTCCATATGCAGAATCTTTTGTACATTAGCATTAGTTAATAGTTTTGTACACTAGCATTAATAATGCTGATTTGAAATGCTGAAAGAAATGCAGAACAGTTTCTTTTCCAAGTAATTAGTACCGCCTTAAGGTTAGTGCTCTGGAATTGATGTCTTCATTCCCATGAATACCCTGGTCCACCTTATTTGTTAAGTGGGAAGAGAAAGAAAAGGGTTATACATCAAATGTCAGAGCAACAGTTAGATCAGTTTGTAATATTGTAATATTTGTAATCAATTTGTAATATTGTCACAGCTTCTGCTAGAGTTGTGCAGCAGACATGCAGCAGAATGCACAGAAGATCATAACACTGATAGGAAAGCTAATTATCCTGCCATACTGCTAAATTCTGCTATAGGAGATCACATCTCAGCTATGTGGGAATCAGTAGTAGAGACAATCAAACAAGTCTCATAATTCTGGAAAAACTACAGTTGTGAAGAGTATAAACCTATCTGAGATCATAGGCATGTAGACTTGTATTTATTGTATTTGTGAAGTGTACTATTTTTGATTGGGAGAAGTCAGAATTACTGATCTAGTGTGTTGTTTAGAAGGAAATTCTAGTATCAGTTTTGTGCACAAAATAAATAAATAGAAAAATGTTTTAGTATCTCCAAGTAGATTGGAGCAAACATGCTATTTATTCTAGTGGGCTAATTTATACATAAAATAGATGCACTTTTCATTGGTACAGTAATAAACTGCATCCTTTGTTTCATAAATTCGCTTTGTGACTATGATTTGATTTTTTCTGAATAATGTGTGTAGAACTGAGCAGTATGTTATTTAGTTTATATTGGCATTGTAAAATGTGCCTTGTATTTATTATGTTTATAACAAGTAATTTGAATGAACTTTCCAACTTTTTTGTGCTTTTAGGGAACAGCCTGCATGTATTTCAAACGTTTTTATCTCAATAACTCAGTAATGGAATATCATCCCCGTATAATTATGTGAGTAACTCTTAATCATTTATGCCTTGATATCATTTAAAATTTATAATGTTTATGTATTTTTGAAATTTTAACTAATAAGAGACAAGAAATATATAGAGCTCATATTCATATTCCAAGGTGAAAACTGCCTTTTTCTCAGGAAAACATTTTTTTGGTCTTGAAATTATTTATATTGTCTCAAGTACATATACTTTTGTTACAATAAAATGTTTGTTTTGTTTTAAGGTTAACGTGTGCATTCTTGGCTTGTAAAGTAGATGAATTTAATGTATCTAGTGCACAATTTGTTAGTAACCTCCGTGACAGTCCAGCGGGACAGGAGAAAACATTGGAACAGATCTTGGAATATGAATTACTTCTTATTCAGCAGCTGAACTTCCACCTTATAGTACATAATCCTTACAGACCATTTGAAGGGCTATTGATTGATTTGAAGGTAGCTTTTTTCCCTTTTTGCTTACCAAGTTAACATGACTGCAATAACTGTATTACATGTTGTGGTATGAATAATACAGAGATATTTAAACTTTTACAGTGATAATTACGAAGTAGCTCTTTTTAAGCTAATTTTAAAATGGCCAAACTATGAAACTGGATATCAATGTTAACTTGTGACTCCATCTTTAATATCTTAGATTTTATTTGCATATCTTTCAAAACCCTTTCTTTAGTTTTTGAAAATGGTAACAAAATATTGCTTTTAGAACTGAATGCCAAAATGATGGTTGGAAATGTGAGTTGTTTGTGCTGATGTTCATATGTGTTTGAGAGGATTCTTAATTCCTCTATAAATAAGGATATTACCTATATAATTATATTTCTTATGAACATCAGAGTTAGAGTAATGAGGTATAGAAAAAATTGTTTGGTTTTTTTGCTACCCTTAACTATCATTAAAGACAAATCTTGGTAAAGGATTATATATCATCAGCTTAAAAATCTACGAGCTTTTTTATTTGAAGGACAAGGTACTGTAGAAGACCTTTGGTGTTATATATGATTATTCTGAAGTGGGGGTGGGGGAAGACCACAAAATAGATAAGCTTTTTAGTTTATTTTGTTTTATTCTATTGCTTGAAAACAGGGAAATTCTGTTAGTACCTGCCTTTCATTTGAAGGTACTTGTCTTGGATATAGGCTTGGAGGAAATTGTAGCAACAAATTATTCCAAAGTATTATTGTCTGTTACTTATTTTCTAGACTCGTTATCAGTTGCTTGAAAATCCTGAGACATTGAGGAAGACGGCAGATGATTTTCTTAATCGAGTATCTTTGACAGATGCCTGCCTTCTATTACACCTTCTCAGACAGCTCTCACTGCTATGGTATCAAGTGCATCCAGGGCAGGATTAATATGGAAAGGTAGGCAGTTTCTGAATGTTTAAGCAATCACATAAACACCCTCTGTTTCTGTAGGAAAAATATAGGCTATAAAAAAGACATGAATAATAACTGCTGCAACAACTATTCAGTCAGACATATACTCCAAATTCCAGGATTTGATTTGATTACCTGAACAACTTTATATAAGAGTTTGGCAGCAGTAAATAATTAATTCTGGTGTATCTGGCGCCAGGCTTTTGTTTTTAATGCATTTGGTTTTAATACTTTTAATATGGCTTCTTGATTGGGATCTACCCAGTGTTAGGTATAAGACAGCTATATAAATGTTTTAACAAGGGGAAAACTTGAGTACCTTAGCAAGAAATACAAGAAAGTCTAACACAAATTACTTTTTTTTTAAATTGCTTTCATGAGCATAAGTTGTTATTTTAAATACTGTTAAATACTGCATTGCCTATTGTGAAATGTTCTATATGATCATTTTTTATGATCTATAATTTAATTCTTTTTAGCTGTTCGTTTATTTTTGCTAATTTTGTGAATTTTTTAATAGTTACTTGTCAGGAACCCTAATGCTCAAAGAGAACAAAACATCCCTTTCGCAGTTGCTGGACGGAATGAAATGTAAGTATTGATGTTGACAATGAAACAGTACCTACATATTTATTTAAAATATCGTTGATGCTTCAGAAGGAAAAGGTGAAGAGCTTTTAACAGTTGTAAAAGTTTATTTTTGATATTTCTAACTGAATAAAAGGACCCATTATTTTAGAAGAAAAATACTGTATCTGCAATCTTGTCTGTTTCCAGTTTTCATATTCCCCATTTCAGCATGTAGGATAACATAGTATAGGATATCCAATTATCAATAAAGGAGAATATTTGTAGCTCAGGGTTGAAATGAAGGGTCTTTGGTGCTCTCTGAGTTTGGTTGTTTTTTACTTGCAGATGTTTCATTATCCTAATTAGGTATCATCAGTGTTAGTTGCTGATGATGATAGTGTAGCACTGAGGATGTTACCTAGTTTGGGTAATGTAAATTTCTGCAAGAAAACAGCCAAGCTCAGAGAGTACCAACGATATATCCTGTTATATAAAATGTTTGTAGCGATATGGAGTTTCTGCAGTATTAATTATGGCACAGACTCATTAACAACAGGTTTGCTCTATCTGTTTTGATACTGAGTTTTATGTTGCCTGATTCCAGAAAGAGTTCCTTTTAATATTGTGCACGGTGTAGTCCCGGAGATATTAAAACGTCAACAACTATCCAATGTTTTTTTTCTTTAAGACTTACTAGATTCGTTTCAGTTGATTTATATTTTGAACCATTGTGGTATAAACGGTGTAAAGAAATGGCTCTAACATTTTCTCTGTGACTGTTATTGCTAACTATATGATTAGACTCCAGGAAAACTAAAACAATGAATAACAATTTTAGTGTAACTAACTGTATATTGCACTCTACTTTGACATTGGTAAAATAAATGTATGTCAATTAAAATAAAGCCATGATGGTGCAGTAATTAGAGTGCAGTATTGCAGGCTAATTCTCTGCCTGCCAACAGTTCGATCCTGACTGGCTCAAGATTGACCCATCCTTCCATTGGTAAAATGTTGGTAAAATGGGAGCTCAGATTATTGTGGGCAATATGCCAATTTTGTAAACTGCTTAGAGGGCTGTAAAGCTGTAGGAAGTGGTATATACGTGTAAGTGCTATTGCTAATTTGGTAAAAGAGTGAAAGTTTTATATGTATGATCTGAAGAGAAACCAGAGTAACTATGAAGCTATGATGCACCTTCTATAAGGACTCATAGATTCAATTTATTACACCTTACCTACTAAATATCTGGGAAATACTGATCTTTTTTACTTGCAACTACTGTTAATCAGATTGGTATGAAGTAATTTATTTGGATGTCGCCAAATTCTGCTATGCTGTATGTAAAATTAGGCAAACTTTAACAGCCTATGTTAATCCACTACTAATCACAATATATTATTATGCTTGTCTGTTTTTTATGTTTTGCTATTATTGTTTTAATGCTTTTATTTGCTGGTCTATGATCATAATAAAGATTGATTGATTGGTAAAAGAACAGGATATTTAAGCCAAGGATGCGTAAAAGAAGCTGAAGCACTTCTTAGCCATGAAAGATTTGTTTCTAATCTGAAAGAGACCATGAACAGTAACTGCTCTGCATGGCATGAGGACTAGATTTGGAGAGGAATGCAAAGTTTTGGTTTTAATGGGATCATTTGTTACCCACCTCAAGATGGTGAGAAGCTTATTTGTTTTGAACAATAAGGGACAGAATGAGGTTCACAGGTTAACCAAACAAGCTATCAGAAGCCAGTCTAACCCATCTTATGCCAGAGAAAAATATTTTTCCTCCGCTAACAACTTTGCCAGCTACATAGGATAGTGTTTCAAAATAAAAAATGTGCTTCAAATTATGCAGGCGTGCATATGTGGCATGTCAGCAGTGTCTGTCTCCATGGGAATTAGTATAGAGGCAGCTGTGAAATCTAGGGAAATAATGGAGCTATCTTTAAGGTCTTATGGACAAATATTTTGTGAATGTATTGAATGCTTCAAAGCATCTTGTTTCTGTTTGAATCCAGTATGCCGCAGAGAAAAAAAGAATTTGATAGCACTCTTCAGATATTGAAGTGTTTCTTGAAAAGAGAGTCCATCTTCCTGAAATGTGGCACTTTAAATAACATTCTTAAGTTATAAGAAGGCAGGTTCCAAGTATTTTTTTTTAAAACAGTTTTAATACTTTTGAACATTTAAACAATAGAACCAATTACTTAGGCACATGGTGGCCTCCCCTGCATGCATTCAGCTAAAGTCTGTCCTGAGAAAAAAATTGATTCCTAATCTGAATATCCTCTAACACAGTGGTTCTCAACCTGTGGGTCGGGACCCCTTTGGGGGTCGAACGACCCTTTCACAGGGGTCACCTAAGACCATAGGAAAACACATATTTTCGATGGTCTTAGGAACTGACACACCAATTTTATGTTGGGGGTCACCACAACATGAGGAACTGTATTAAAGGGTCACGGCATTGGGAAGGTTGAGAACCACTGCTCTAACATATCTTGTAATTAGAGAATTCCTTAGTTGACATCTGAAGCAGTTCCATTTGGATAAGTTTGCAATAACCTAAAGTCCTTCAGATTTAGCTTCATTTGGTTCATATATAGCCTGCCTACAGTTCTTTTGTAATAATACACCCCCTCCAAAAAAATCCAGGTAATTGCCTTTTGATCAGTTTTGTAGGAGCAAGTAGGCTAAATACAAAATTATTTAGAATGCAAATTGTTTGTGAGTGAGAAAATTTTCAACCAGCACATTCGTTTTCTTAGAATTTCCTGATCTGTTTTTGGTAAGTAACATAAAAGTTCATATTTTTATAATATTTTGATAAGTGTTTATTGCAATTGTGTAGGCATGAAAAATCTGGTAAAAAAATATGAGCTACCACATCCTGAAGAGGTTGCTGTATTAAAACAGAAACTAGAAAAATGTCACAGTCCAGAACTTGCTCTTAATTCAAATATGTAAGTAACAGTTTAAAGTTTTGTTAAATTTATTCTGTTCTAATGGCCTAATTTCTGGCTAGAGTTGTCTCTATTGATGCTATTCCAGGTGTTTGTCAGTATTTATTCCTCAGTTGGGCTTGAACGTATAATACGATGAAGTCATTTTGTGGATTATAATGTTGCTTAGCAAAACTTTCTTGCAGCAAAGTTGAGTAGGGACAGGTTTATGTTATACAATAAATGTAGATAAAGAGATGAAAGATGTTATATAAAAACAATAGTTTACCTCATGTAGCAACATAGAACTTACTTGGGGTTGTAGGTATTTTGTAATGCCACATTCCTCTACTAGGTTCAAATCATTTATATAAATAGGAAAACTTTACTTTCAAAGAACACTTGGATTAAATTTAGGTAATCTTTATTCTGCTGTGGATTATACACTCTCAAAAGTAGTCTTTTGTAGGTTGCATGATGGAAAAAGTGAAACAAACAGTTGATAGGGAAGACATAGAAATGGTGAGGATCTTCATTCTTATCCCCCCCCTTCCCCTTTTTTTGCTAAATTGGATACCAAAAGCCTCAGGTGTTCTGTTACTGAAGGCTTCATAAAAGTAGTAGAAAGAAATTGCAAAATAATATTTATATTAATCTGAAGGTTGGTTTATTGAATTTATTATTTTTCCAACTTCATCAGACTTCTTTACATTAATTTTTCGGCAGTCTATCAATGAAAAACATATATCTTATGGAAGTTGATTCCGGTATACAAAAGTATATGTCTAACAAACTTTTCATTTACCTCAGAGATAAATTTTAATTTATAGTTTTAAGGGATTTATAGTGTTAAATCTGCCCTAACTGCAGAAGGGAATGTCCCAAGCCTGCTGTACTTTTTGAGTTACACTGAGTTCTATTGCCACCTGCATGCAGAAGGCCTCTAGATTTTCCAGAGTCCTTAATCTCTGGGAGAGATGGACTCTCACAATCACCCACTACTCTAAGAATGGTTATATTTATTTGTTACATTTATTTGCCGCCTATCTTGCCATGGGGTGACTTTAGGCGGCTTTCAATAATAAAAAGAAAATGAAAGGAGTGTAAATAGACGAAGTAAATAATAGAATAATAAAATAAACAATGACAAAGGCACACAATGAGAATAATATATCAATCTGAGAACCAAAAAGATAGATGGGTGGAGGGCAGAGCAAGTGATGATGAGATGGAGTCTGCCATCAATCCACACTTCCAGTGTAGAACTGCACTATTTGTTCCCTAGGCCAATCGGCAGAGCCATGTCTTCAGGCTCTTGGAGCAGGATAGGATTAGTATTAGAATCAGTTGGTGTTGAATAAATCTTCTACACCAGGGATCCCCTGGGCCACGCAAGTGGCAGGCAAATGCACACAGCTCCATTTGTGTGAGTGGGGGACGCTCATATGGGGAAGCTACATTTGCAAGAGTGGTGGGATGCATAGATGGAGCTGTACACATAAGCGCCCATTACTTGTGTGGAACCATCCCCTCTCCTATTAGCCAGTTCACAAAACTGGAAAGATTGGAGACCTCTATTCTACAGAGTAATTTAATTATTGCATTCTTTTTAATATAAAAATGGGATTGAATAAATTTAATAGTGGAACATGCCCTCTAACATTTTTCTTATGTGGGATTTTAATAGGAAAAAAAGAAAAGGCTATGAAGGTGATGAATTCATCTCGAAAAAATCTAGAATGGAGGAGGTTAGTAGATGTTATATCACCAGATTAAATTATATTTAAACTATTATTAAATCAGGATCACTGTTTGTTTTTAGATGGCACCTGTATTGTGTCAAAAATCGCTTTTTCTTAATGCCAATTTTTTTTTTAAACAGAGACAATGCAGCTATTTTGTTCCTCTTATCAGAGCAAATCTCTGATCAATTTTAATTGGTTTCTTTAGCTCATAAGAAATGAAGTCTCTGGATCATTCACTAAAATTCCTACCTGATACCGCACAGCATTAATCTGTAATATATGCCATCATATTTTTTTTTAATCTACTTTTTAATTTGAATTGTGGTTTTAGTGGCTTTAATGTGTTTTGTTTATCATGTGAGTGATCCAGAGTCACTACAATAGATGGGTAGTTATGCAAATATAATAAAGAAGTAGAGAATAAATTATCATGGAATCAAAAGGGGCGGGACCAGTTCCCAGATACCTTACACAGCAACTTATAAGACTATAGATATTAAGAAATGTATACCTTATTTTCAAATCTGAAAGTATCAGGAATATGTGGACAATTAAAATTAGCACTGCAACTGTTAACCAGTTAACTTGAATGTTACACAATTAGACGGTTTTTACATTGAACACATAATGCTGAACTAGAATATTTAAGGGAAAAACCTAATTCTTATTTATTCTACTTTATCAAATTCTATGAAAGAAATATTAAATTAAATTTCAAGTACAATAACAAGGTCAAAATTAGAAGCTGATACTGTACTATATTTGAATTGCTGTGGAAAAATTAGTGAAACATAGATTTGAACCAGAAGTAGGTTGCCAATTTTTTATTATTGGTTCAGGCGTGTGCACGATGCTTCTGCGCATGCACAGAAGTGTCGAGTGGGTGGGCAGAGCCTCCCACTGCTGCTGCTACCGTTTCAGTCTATCCGGGCCGAACCAGCAGCAACCCACCTCTGATTTGTACTTTTGATTTTGAAATAAATGTGACATAAATGCAAAACATGTTGGAAGAACATGAGCTAAAGCAAATCATGATTTAAACGAGACCTTTCGGACAGCAGGGACCACTAAATTCATAATTTTAAATCCCGTGGACCACTAATATGATCTGCCTAATGACAGGCTACATGGGCTTGGCTGGGTGGTCACGTGACTGGGTGGGCATGGCCAACTCAATGTCACTCACGTCAAGGGGTGCCTCACTAGCCTCTACTCGCCCCTCCCCTCCCAGCTGCTTATTGCCTGTCTGGGCTCCTTAGGGTCCCAGGAAGCATTTGTTGAAGCTAAGCAGCCACCATGAGAAAGAGTTGTCAAAACATCTGGCTTAGTTCAATTGGATCTGACCGAGGCGGCTCAGCCAAAGCATCTCACTGAGGACTATGAGCATAGGCTTTCCAAGCAGAGGGAAGACCTGCGGGAGTGCAAGGCCACATACAGACTCCTGCGGGCTGAGATGGTCAGCTGTTCCAGGCCATGATGCAGTTCCACTGGAAGAAGGCTCTCCAGCTCTTTGCTACCAGAGGCACTTCCCTCCAGTCTTTGGCCAAAGCCCGCACTAGGAGCTGAAGCAGACCCAAGTTGGAATTTCTCCTCTCCTCTGACCCCTACAAAAAAAACCTGAAGGGGGAGACTTTCTGCAGCAACACAAACATTCATCGCATGTATCCGGCCCAGGGCCGTAGTTTGGGGATCCTTGATTTAGTTCAATAAATCCACGGACCACGGTTGGTGACTGCTGGTTTAAACTAAGCAATCAGAATTTATCCATAATATACTACACCCATTTTTAGAAGATGAGGTTACCTTGCATTGAATTAAATATTTGTACCATTCATTCTGGTCTTTTTGGCTCAGGTGAAACCCTTTTCATGTCCTGTTTCAGTTGGACATCTGGACATGCTAGAACCAAATTTATGTATACTGAGATTCTTCCATCTTTAATGCTTACAGTATTGAAGTTGTGCAGTAATAGTTGTAATTTATTTGAAAATGCTGATGATAATAGGCTTGTCTTATTTGCTTTATATGAATAAAATTTACCTTTTGATATTAAAAACATTGATAAATTAAGGGAATGTTTTTCAAAGCTCTAGTAGTTAATTCACTCTAACAGGATACTTATTGTGACCAATCTTCATGCAGGAAAAAATGATTTAGGAGTAAGTTGGGAGTGTTAATCTTTTGTAATATGTGGTTAATTTGATTTTTTTTTTCACTTAGGATGAATGGACAGATGATGATTTCATGGACTGATATATCTACATTCCTAATAGAAAATAAAATCTGAATTAACATACATTGGAAATAGACCCAGGCAGCATGTTGTACAACTTAACATTTATCAGAAAATTATATATTTATAATATAATAAATTTATTTTAACAAAGTGACTGGGATTTTGTATTTAGTGTGACTTCACAATGAACAGGGCTTTTCATTGGCCATCAACCAACCAACGAACTGAAATAAACATGTTCAGAGAAGATATTCACAACTTACAACTTCTGGAGGCAAGCTGTTCCACTGATTAATTGTTCCATCAGGAAATTTCTCCTCAGTTCTAAGTTGCTTCTCTCCTTGATTAATTTCCACCCATTGCTTCTTGTTCTACACTCAGGTGCCCTGGAGAATAGTTTGCCTCCCTCTTCTTTGTGGCAACCCCTGTGATATTGGAACACTGCTATCATGTCTCCCCTAGTCCTTCTTTTCATTAAACTAGACATACCCAGTTCCTGCAACAGTTCTTCATATGTTTTAGTTTCCAGTCCCCTAATCATCTTTGTTGTTTTTTCTCTGCACTCTTTCTATCTAGAGTCTCCACATCTTTTCTACATCGTGGCGACCAAAACTGAATGCAGTATTCCAAGTGTGGCCTTACCAAGGCATTATAAAGTGGTATTAACACTTCAAGTGATCTCGATTCTATCCTTCTGTTTATGTAGCCTAGAACTGTGTTGGCTATTTTGGCAGCTGCTGCACACTGCTGGCTGATATTTAAATGGTTGTCCACTAGGACTACAAGATCCCTCTCACAGTTACTACTATTGAGCAAGGTACCACCTATACTGTACTTGTGCATTTTGTTTTTCTTGCCTAAATATGAACATAGCTACATTCAAAGGGCCTATACAAATACCTTATAGCTCCATAATTATTTCTTCAGGGAGCACTAATCATGAAATAATCTCAGGATGATGCCATGCAATAATTTTGAAGTTCTTAGTATATTTAAACTTTATTTTTTATAAAAATATGCACCTAATTAATTGCTTTCAGGAAGCCTGATATACCAGACTATAAAAGCTACTTAACTACTCTAGTACAATCTTTCCTTGAGCAGAAAATATCAGTTATGTTTAGCAAAACCTTTTGCTAACATCCTAGGCAAATATTCTTATGTTCCAATGGCTGCAAGTGAAATATCTTGCTTATTGTATAAACTTTGAAAACAGCTATGGATATGTATCACAATATGTGAATGTTGAACTTCTTTATAAGGCATGTATGGAATTGCTGATTTGGAAAATCAAGCTTAATATCCAAATCAAATGTTTGCATTGACCCAGTAGTAAAGTCAGCAAGTTGTATTTAATGCCAAGTATATAATTTGTGAATAGAAGAATTAATGTATACAGTGGGGCAAAAAAGTATTTAGTTAGCCACCAATTGTGCAAGTTCTCCCACTAAAAAGATGAGAGAGGCCTGTAATTGACATCACAGGTAGACCTCAACTATAAGAGACAAACAAAACAAATCCAGACAATCACATTGTCTGATTTGGAAAGAATTATTTTTCAAATTATGGTGGAAAATAAGTATTTGGTCACCTACAAACAAGCAGGATTTCTGGCTCTCATAGACCTGTAACTTCTTTGAGAGGCTCCTCTGTCCTCCACTCATTACCTGTAATGGCACCTGTTTGAACTTGTTAGCAGTATAAAAGACACCTGTCCACAACCTCAAACAGTCACACTTCAAACTCCACTATGATGAAGACCAAAGAGCTGTCGAAGGACACCTGAAACAAAATTGTAGACCTGCACCAGGCTGGGAAGACTGAATCTGCAATAGACAAGCAGCTTGGTGTGAAGAAATCAACTGTGGGAGCAATAATTAGAAAATGGAAGACATACACAAGACTACTGATAATCTCCCTCGATCTGGGGTTCCACGCAAGATCTCACCCCATGGGGTCAAAATGATCACAAGAACGGTGAGCAAAAATCCCAGAACCACACGGGGGGACCTAGTGAAGGACCTGCAGAGAGCTGGGACCAACGTAACAAAGGCTACTATCAGTAACACACTACGCTGCCAGGGACTCAGATCCTGCAGTGCCAGACGTGCCCCTCCTGCTTAAGCCAGTACATGTCCGGGCCCATCTGAAGTTTGCTAGAGAGCATTTGTATGATCCAGAAAAGGATTGGGAGAATGTCATATGGTCAGATGAAACCAAAGTAGAACTGTTTGGTAGAAACACAACTTGTAGTGTTTGGAGGACAGAGAAAGCTGAGTTGCATCCAAAGAACACCATACCTACTGTGAAGCACGGGGGTGGCAACATCATGTTTGGGGCTGTTTCTCTGCAAAGGGACCAGGACGACTGATCCATGTATAGGAAAGAATGAATGGGGCCATGTATCGTGAGATTTTGAGTGCAAACCTCCTTCCATCAGCAAGGGCATTGAAGATGAAACGTGGCTGGGTCTTTCAGCATGACAATGATCCCAAACACACCACCACCCCCGGGCAACGGAGTGGCTTCATAAGAAGCATTTCAAGGTCCTGGAGTGGTCTAGCCAGTCTCCAGATCTCAAATCCATAGAAAACATTTGGAGGCAGTTGAAAGTCTGTGTTGCCCAGCGAAAGCCCCAAAACATCTCTAGAGGAGATCTGCATGGAGGAATAGGCCAACATACCAGTAACGTGTGTCAACCTTGTGAAGACATACAGAAAACGTTTGACCTCTGTCATTGCCAACAAAGGATATATAACAAAGTATTGATATGAACTTTTAATATTGACCAAATACTTATTTTCCACCATAATTTGCAAAAAAATTCTTTCAAAATCAGACGTGATTGTCTGGATTTGTTTTCTCATTTTGTCTCTCATAGTTGAGGTCTACCTATGATGTCAATTACAGGCCTCTCTTATCTTTTTAAGTGGGAGAACTTGCACAATTGATGGCTGACTAAATACTTTTTTGACCCACTGTATATTGTCTAGTTTTGATCTACTGGGCATTTTAGCTCAGTGAAGGAGCATGAGAAATGTTTTAATTAAAATCATTCCAATTAGAAATATTGCTGTAATTATCCAATTTACTTCCATTAGTGATTGGAGATACATTTACAAAAACACATAAATATCAGCTGTATAAATTATTCTGAGCTGATATTTAATGTCTTACAACTCACTGAACTTTTGATAGATTAGAATATTCTTTTACAACTAAGATACTTTGTATAATGATTGCATAGAATGCCTTGTGCATTCTGTCAGGCGTAACTCTGAAATATAGATCCATGAAGAATGCAGAACAGTATGATTACGTTTGAATGAGCAGTTTAGCATAATATAATTTGTGAGTCACAACAGATGATACATCTCTCCAAAGGGAACTGCATTTGAAGAATGCAGAATTCTCAGAATTCTTGTAACTGGAGAGGGGACTCTTCCTAAGTAATCCCTTTAAATTAGTAATAGCCTGCTTTATATTTCAGATGGTTGAAAATCAGTTTGGATTTCCCAATCCAAGGTTTCCCACCATTTGAGGGCTAGTGGAAATATTTTGAGATTTTGAGAGTCACACTTGCAAAATCCATCCCATCCCACTGTTTGATCACCTCAGTTTGCTTAGTTTTTCTGGGAAGGTAGGCAAGTTTTCAAAGAAATCATTTGGGATGTATCCCTTATCCCCTCACGTTTTTTAAAAGAATGCCTCTAATATATAAGCAAAGCTCAGAAAACTAGGAATGTGAGAGGAGAATGCTGCTTCAGTATATCACTTCGCAGAGAGCTTTAATTAAATGAAATAGGCATAACTATTGGGTGAAGTCCTAATCAGCTTGAGAGCACATTTGGTTTTTTACACAAAACCATCTACATTTTTTTCAGAAGGCTGTTCCCCTGCCTTCTGAAGCAGGTAGGGTTCTTTATCAGTCTAAGGCCTGCTGATGTATCATGTCTACTGTCCTAGCATTGACCATTATGAATGTCTTACATTTTCTATTTTTTCCTATTATTCTTCATGCATTATGTTTAAACATGCGAGGTAGTTTATGCGGCAAGATGGCTTAAATGTATAGACAGAAAATATACACATACATACTTGGGGAAGAAATATTCACTCATTAATATTTTTGTTCATTTACAATCTAAACATGAATTCAAAGATTTTCACAATTGTTTTAAGAACTATTTTGAAAGGCTTCAGCCCTCTGGAACTATCCTTTGTTTTTTCTGCTTTATTTGTAACTTTTGATTTAGAGGAAAAACAGAGACTTTAAAATTCAGTAATGCAGTGGGCCACGGTATATTTTTTTAGAACCAACAATGGCAGCATAGTAATAGGCTACTTTACAGTGACCACCACCTAGTCTTTCTTAGCCTTTGTGATATCTCATGAACCTAACACCAAGTGACAGGAGAGCACTTTCCATCACAATTCTCCTTCAGTAATGGTGTTTTTAGCAGCTCCTAATTTAGAAAAGTCCTTATATAATCTTCTCCTCTTACTCTTCTATAAAGGACTTATTAATGACAATACATTACTAACCCTAAGTTGATTTTTTTTCAGTCAGCACTTATGAATGTACAAACATGTACATATATAACTAAATTCCGAATTATTAGTCAAAAAAATTGGATGTATGCTATAAAACTGTTTAATGAATGCATGCATGCCTGATACAATAATTAATAAATTTACTGAATTCAAATTTACTGTTGTAAACATTTTACAAAAATCATTGCAATTTATCTGGATACAGTCATTGGTGAAAAAATTACTCAAAATGATAAATGGCGCATAAAAAAAATAAAGGTGACAAAACTCAGTCTGCATCTTCTTTCAGCACAACTCTGAACAAGCAAAATAGAATGGTATAAAAGTGTACAGCAAAGATTTCCTTTCAAATTCTGGAAGCTGTAAATACAAAGTGGTTGAATAATTGTAATGTGATTACAGTAACCAGGTGAATTACAGTAAAAGGTGTTCGATCCAGTTATACTTTGCTGTTGAAACAATTTATTGGCAGTTGACTGTGTTTTCTGAAAGACAGCTAGACTTTGGCAATTGGAGGTTTGAAATAACATTAAAGTTCAAAGAGACAGTCACAGCATTTACTTTGTGGAAGGTGATTTGTACACCAAGGCTCAGAGGTCCTGAAATTGGTTCCAAAAGTGCAAGTGTCCTGCACAGATAGCTTAAAGCTGCTGGTACAGTCAGTCACCAACAGATCTGTTGTTTTTTGCATAGTTCACACATCACTGGAAACGTGAAACGTGTGCTATTTTTGGCAAGAGCAAGAAGAAGTGATATTGGTGAAAGTTGTCATGTTGGTCATGCTAGCTCATGCAGAAAGCTGCTACCTAATGTTGTTAGACACTGAATACTGATTCTGCTTTTGTTGAAGCAGTTCTGTAATTGCCAGCAACTTCTTTAGCACATGCTGTTAAAAAAAAGGTAAATTTATTAAATTATCCATGGTCTTTCTGGAAGTTTTAAAAGCTGAAAGAAGTGATTTAATTTTGAACAAGCCTATGTTTGGTATCAGCTCTTACCTGCATTGCCCCTCGCTCATTACTGAGTGTTCGAAGTTCATCTGAATGTGCCACACAAATCTCATGAAGGGCTGCTAAATCACGTGATAAGTCAGTTCTAGAGGGTTCTGTAGTGTCTGGAAGTTCAGGTATGTTCTTGAACAAAATATAACGAAGATTATCATCTTTTATAAAATAATACAAAAGGCAGGCTTTTCTCACTTTTTACCATTATTTGACCATTTTTATCCATATAGAGAATGATTACAGTCATTGTCATTCTTTAGCTACAGGCTGCTTAAGGCTTAAATGACATAATAAGTGCTTTTAAAAAGTTGTGTAAGCATCACAGTAGTTAAAATTGTGTAACTAACAGATTCCATTTCATTGTTGAATGATGTAGGAAGCTCAAGTATGAATTGATATGCAATGCTGCATTTTAGAAATATTACCCTTACTTGTGAAGTTTAACCTACTATTTTTAATATCAATAGGCTGATTTTATCCAAAGTTAGTGAATAAGCGTGGCAAACAGCTAAATTGAATTAATGTGCTCTGGAAGAAGATAATTCTATGCAAGAAAAATCTCATGAACAAAGACAGTAATGGGAATATATAAAATAGCAAGGAAGGAATAAGCAGGGAGATGAACTATATAAAATAGAGGGACAATATCACTTGCATATTAAAAAAGTCCACTGAACACCCAAAAAACAAGCCATATAAAGAAAAGCCATTTCAGAAAGCACAGATGATGCCTTGGAGAATAAACAATTAATACTTCGAAGTACATTTCTGGAACTAGAAAAATAAAGTCTTTTCCCAGTTCTCAATGAGGAGATAATAAAGCAAATCTTTACAAAACTAATAGCTGTGTTATAAATAAGTGCTCTTACCCCAAGTTCATCCAAAAACATGATCATCCTGTGTTTGTTACTCTTGATAAATGGATTTACACCTTCCATATAAGGTTCCTAAAATTAAATAAGTTGCTATCTTTATTCTACATCTATTGTAATGCATGCAATAGTTTTACATTTTGATTTCTACATGAACTCCCAAAGCAGCGTAAGTAGTTAAAATATTTTAATAGCCCCTTTCTATATTTACTAAAAATCACATCAAAAGATTCACATAAAAAAACCACCTCACTCACGTTTTATATAGTTTGTAAAATTGTAACAATAGTAATGAGGTTCCTTTATTGGATTTATTAAATCTCATCCTATTTACAGTCAATAAAGCAACTGACCGGCCTGACAAGGGAAATTCATAATTGGTCTTGTAAAGGAAGCAGTTTTTAAATTGTGAAAAATGATACATCCCTTCAAAATGGATTGAGAAGCAAATTGATTATCTATCTAAACAGTGCAGACCAATATATATGAATTGGCATTCTGCATCAGTTCAAATTACTAAACTACTTTCAAGAAAACCCCTACATGGAACATACAGTAACAATCAAAAATGAAAATAGACTCAAGAGTTCTGTTTTTTTGGATTTTGTTTTTATACTTGGTAAGACTTGAGATAATACAAAGGAGGTTTTCATATTTCACATATTCAATCAAAATTCAGATTCTTAGAACTTAGAAGTATGATTAATGATGTGATTTCTATCATATTAAAGGTAAAGGTTCCCTCACACATATGTGCTAGTTGTTCCCGACTCTAGGGGATGATGCTCATCTCTGTTTCAAAGATGAAGAGCCAGCACTGTCCAAAGATGTCTCCGTGGTCATGTGGCCGCATGACTAAATGCCAAAGGCGCACGGAACGCTGTTGCCTTCCCACCAAAGGTGGTTCCTATTTTTCTACTTGCATTTTTACGTGCTTTTGAACTGCTAGGTTGGCAGAAGCTGGGACAAGTAATCGGAGCTCACTCTGTTACACGGCACTAGGGATTCGACCTTTCTAATCGACAAGCTCAGCGTTTTAGCCACTGAACCACAACATGCCTTTATCATATTAATGGTTCTTAATTATTGAGAATTCCTAATCAAGAAAAGAGAAACATGATCAAGAACATGTGCTAATTGTTTCAGTGTCAATTAATCTCTTTGCTAAGAATGAGGTAAGTTATGGATCCAAAACATTTCCAGTGGCCATGCTCTGGAATAGACAGAGTACGCTAAAAAAAAAAGCCAATATCTATGTCCATTTTGTTTAACCAGACAACTGGCTAAGGCTAGGTTCTAGTTCTGCAACTAATACAGGTAACCTTCAACTTACAACCATTCATTTAGTGACTATTCAAAGTTACAACATACTGAAAAAAGTGACTTACAACTGGTTTTCGCACTTACGACTACTGCAGCATCCCCAGGATCTCATGCTAAAATTCAGGCACTTAGCAAGTGGTATGTTTTATGATAGTTGCAGCATCACAGGATGACGTAATTGTCATTGTGACCTTCCCATCCGGCTTCCAACAAGCAAAGGGGGAAGATGGATTCACTTAATGACTAAATGATTCACTGTAGTGATAATAACTATAGTGACTCATTTAACAACCACAGCAAAAAGGTCACAAAATTGGGTATGACTCACTAACTCACAACTGCCTTAACAATTCCAGTCCCAACTGTAGTCATAGGTGAAGGCCTACTGTATGATCTGTAAACCATAGCAAAACCTTTGTTTGAAATTTCTAACCTAAAAACAGTTTTCTTACTGTGTCCTGTCCAATCTAGAGAGATACAATCACCTTTAAAAGGAATGAAAATGAACAGGAATGCAAAAAAGAAGTTATAATTTCTTTATTCATTTGTAAAATGACTTTGGTCTGTTTTTAGAATGTTCAACAACTCATAATTTAATACCGTGTTTCCCCCCAAAATAGGATCTACCCCCAAAATAAGCCCTAGCATGATTTTTCATGCCGCTTGCAATATAAGTTCTACCCCCAAAATAAGCTCTAGTCCAGAACATCAGCAGCAGGGCGTGGGAGATGGTGAGAGTGTGTGGGGTCTGACAGTGGCTAGAAGAAACTGCAGACCACTCAGCCCAATTCTTCCAAGCAGTAGGTGGAGACATAGGCTGGGGTGGGGTGGGGGTATACGATCTCTCCTATCATCTGTGTTTGCTTGCAGAGTGTGTGGTGGAAGTTGGAGGTGGGGGCCGAGAGTGCAGGGGCTGCAGCGTGGCGCCACCTGCCCCATCACTTGCCTCAGAGGCCTGGAGGTGGCACAATCTGGCCTGCAGGACGTGCTGCGCTGTCGCCTGCCAACTCTGTCTGTCTTTGCTTGCCTGTGGCTGCAATGGGACAGGCAGTCATGCGGTGCGTCTGGTGGGCCAGATTGCATGCCTCCCCATGGTTGTGCCTCCACCTGTTACTTAGAGCTGCTATTGCGAGGTGAGGCAAGGCAGGTGGCAGGGTGGGGGTAGTGGCATGCTGCAGCCCCTGCATAGTCAGCCCTGCCATCCAACCTGGTCCTCTAGCTTGGCCACACACTCGGTGGGACAGATGGTGGAACAGCGAATGGGAATGATGGGGCTTTTCATACCTCATCACAGAAGGAAGGAGAAGGAGGAAAAGGGAGAACAGTTGCTTGAGTGCTGCCACTTCGCCAGCTGCTCCCTGGCCTTGCTGGCGGGAACCTGGACTGAAAGAAAGGGTCTTTTTCTTTCAGATTTGCCCTGACCCTCCCATTCCTTTTGAACCTGGCTTCCCTCCTCAGAGGTAGATGGAGGGCTAGGTTGGGCTGAAACAGAGGAGAAAGGGGTTGGGGGATAGAAGCCATGCAGCTAAGGATAGCTTAGGGCTCGCTCACCTCTTTGTAAGGCCTCTCAGGAGAAATGGCATGGAAATGTAAAAGCTGACCTGGGCTCTGGCAGCGGGGGCTACTTGATCCTTTTCCCAGGAGTACCTTGCCAGCGTCCACTAGATGGACTTTCTCTCCCCTCCGCCCCCAGTTCCCAGAGAGGGAGGGGGGCAAGAGAGAGAGGAGGAGGGAATAAATGGAAAGGGCTCACAGCGGTTTGTTTTGATTTTCATACCTTGTCTCCTGAGAGGCTTTGTGGAGGGTAAGCCCCTCATCCTTATTTGCTGGATGGAGGGCTAGGCTGGGCTGAAGCAGTGGAGAAAAGAGAGGGAGGGAGAAGCTAAGGACAAGGGGCTTGCCCGCCTCTCAACAAGGCCTCTCAGGAGACATGGCATGCAAATCAAAACAAAGCACCTTGAGCCCTTTCCATTTGTTTCTCCTCTCTCTCTCTCTCTCTCTCTCTCTCTCTCTCTCCCCCCCTCCCTGGGAACTCCCTCCCTGGGAAGACCGGTCTTATTTTCAGGGAAATACAGTATGATATGTGGACATAGGATGTAAGGTGATCCTTTCCCCTGATGATTAACTATGGGACTATCTGCAGGCAATATATACCGCAATTAGGATAGGCAGTTTGTTTGTACTTTCTCAATGAAAGTATGATGAACCAATGTTTACCTTAGCTCCAAACTCAACAAGATTTGCCAAATTCTGTACAGACTTTGCTACCAGCGTCAGTGTTCTTGCTGCAGTTGCAGAAGGAGAATCTGTAACAAATAGTTTGAAAATCACAACCAATATTACAATAATTTATAGCAAACCAACTTAAGTCAACGTTCTTCCTTCCAGGTCATATTAAACCAGCTAAGTTGTTAACACCTGATTCAGGTGTTAACTGATAGCCTTTTGAAGGGGAAATTCATAAACCATGGCACTTCCTTTCCCAAGGCACTAATAATATAACTATAGAAATCTTAAAGACAGTAAATTCTGGTTTTCCCTTTCCTAATTTTTTTTAAAAAAATTCACCAACTAGTTGTTTAGGAAACAATTATCAAAATAATTATACAACTGCATATTTGTCATTATCTAACCCTCTCAAAACAATTCAAAATGAATTGTTGAGTAGCAGTATGAACTTATTTCACTTTAAAAAATAAAATGTTGAAAGGAAAACTCTTAGGGAAGTTTAGCAGTATTAGACACATATGATGCTGAACCCAAATGAGTGCACCAATTCCATATACTCTCATTCTCATTTTATTACTGACATTTCTAATAATTATATATTTTAAAAAAGCACTTAACTCTATTTAACCAAGCAATAGAATTCATTTTCATGACTGCATTTGAAACTAAATAGGTAGTGTTGTCCTAATGCTAAATTTGAGTTAATTACTATCTAATGTATTCACCTGAGATGATATTAAACATCCTTGGATTAAGAATAGCAGGGCAGATCAGCCGAAGGAAAACAAAGCCACTGAAATTATAGATACAAGAATATGTTGATGTTTAAAATAAATAAACAAAACATTGCAAAATTATTAAGGTGCACATATATGAACCCATTTATCTCATTGTTTTTGTATATGTACTAGCAAGAGTTCATAGTTTTTCAACCAACTCTAAAGCAGGGAAATTGTCCTTTCAACACATACATCTAATAGTTTGTAAAATATTCATTATCAGAATGATAGAAAAGATTTTCAAAAGTCCTAAATTTTTCAAGCTAAAATAATAGCCTGTGTCACCCTAATCAATGTAAATTTTCAATAAGTATCAATAAAATTATATAGTATATATGCATGTAAATAGTCATTTCATATACGTACTGTAGCAATATACTGTTTAACAAGTAGTTAAAGATACATATTCACAGTCTCAACAAGATAAGGAACAAAGAGATAAAATCTGGTATATTAATTTCTTTCTCTATCTCATAGTTTTGCATTTTCAAAGTTTTAAAACAATGCATCTTTTCAAAGATAGCTGAAAAATAAAACATGAAGGTGAATTTCTCAATTATAGCATATAACAGGCAACAAAGCAATAATAATAATTAAAAAATAACTTACCTAACTACTCTTGTCCTCATAGTTGTGTTGGCTGGCCACTTGTTCTGAACAGATTTTTGTAAGCAACCGTAGATATACCTCAATGTCCTAATCAAATAATACAATTGGAATAATAAGAAATTAAGTTTTACTATAGTGAAGCATTCCAAAAATATAGATAACAGATATTCCTGATACTTCATATTTAATTTAAACAATCAAGATTACTATTTTAAAAATGTTAAAAGAAACATCAGGAAAATTTGAATGAAATAAAATACATCAGACTCAATAAATATATATTACAAAAAAACTTTAGCGAAATACTGAACTCTTCAGAAATTTTACTTTTAGGTATCAACTGAATAACTGAAAGATACAAAATTTTAAAACAAGAAATAAGAACTTTCTAAGTTTTCATCCAAGTTTATAGCAGTGTTGGCAGTATGGTGGCCTAGTCTCCTACTCGGAATGCTGAGTGTTCAATCCTAAATCACAGATGTTTCTCTCAGGGTACAAAGAAAAAAAATTTCTGCAGCAAACTCCACATGATGTCAGAAAGAGCATCCAGCAGTAAATGCTCAGCTCTGTCCAGTCGCCCTGTCTTTACCCTAAATTAAAGGAATATAGAGTTGTAGAAAGGGAATTATTCAAGTTTATAGTAGAAATAAAGTGACTTCAGACTGTAATAATACTTCCACTTGCATCATAATCAAAATGCAGGTGAAAACAAAGGAAATTTATTTTTCTAATTTTATAGAAGTTCTACTATGTACACATACTCTTACCCACAAACACTAAACTAGTGAACAAAATCTAAGAACTTGGCCAAGGAATAACCTTTTAGAAAGAACTATAACAGAACAATAGACAGAATGTGTTCTAATCCACATGAAATTGAAACAACCAAATTTAAACAGATCTTTCTAGAAAATACTGATGAACTTACGGAGGTAGTATTTCTGCAGCCATGAATATTTTTTCCACAAGCTCTGAAAGGATACTTAGTAGATGTGCTAAGTTAGTATTTACATCTTCATTTTTTTCTAATTTTGAAGGATTCAACTGAAATATACAACCATAAATTGAACATTTAATTCTTATTTTGAATGAAATAGATTAAATATGTTTACAATATATATACAATTTACGATACAGTTTAAGATTAACAGATTAAGACTATTGAAATATAAATAAATTTTAAATTCAATAATAAGCATATGGGTTGTAATGCTATAAAACTAAGCATTATTGGCTATTTTGTTCCATTTTGACCTCTTTGAGTATTTGGTGAAACCTACAAATCTTTCTCAGAAAAATGTATTTAACTTCATCAAATAAAATAGACATTGTCTATATTACAATGGAAAAATTATGTACAGATTAAATACAACTATACAAATATTTTTTAAAAAAACTAATAGTTAATAAATGTGTTTATTTATTAACCCATTAAATTGATAACAAGATGATGCCCTTTTTAGGTACAATAATTTTGGACAATGTTATGAGGTTAGCAAACATTTTTAATCTCTTAATTCCATCCGAGATTAGGGTATCCCAAATCCTATTGGCCTTTTGCAGTACCCCTAAAACTTGATTTTATACATGGGCTTGGGGGTCCTAGATGAGTGAAAAAGCCAACTTCTTGGCTTTGTTGATGGTTATTTTGCGACGCTTGGGTGCTATTTTTTTTTAATATTACGTGTTTTATTTGTTTGATCTATTTTATTGAAAGCTGCTCAGTCATATATATATATATATAATGCAGGGGTGGGTTCCGGCAATCTCTATTGCTGGTTTGATCATGGATGCGTCGTGTGCGCTTTGCGCACATGCACAGAGCAATAAAAATTGTTCTGCGCATGCACAGAAGCAAAACACAAGATGGCAATGCCTATGGCGCCACCCAGAGAACTGGTTCGGGGGTGTGGCAGCCTGGGTTACTGCTGGTTCCAGCAATCCAGGCCGCCAAACAACTACTGGTTCAGCTGAACTGGTCCAGACCGATAGGAACCCACCACTGGTGTTATGGTTGGCAATATAAATCTTTTAAAAAAACAACCCAAGTTTTGGAGTCTAGAGGCCATATTTACATAGTATCATATGTATATCATTGAATGCGAAGTTTAGTTAGAAGTACTGAAAATAAAGCTGTAATGTTTTTTTTTCCCAAGTTCAAAGATTCCTTTGGATTCTCAAGGGATCTGTGAACCCCAGGTTGAGAATATCTGCTCTAAACTAAAATAATACAATGGAATAATATTGGAAACGTGTTTTAAAGACAAGTACTAATTAGATTAGCATATGATTTTTTATACTTCTAGTATAGCATTTTTGAAATTAATGTACTTAGAAAATTGTCAATGATACAATATATTAATAACTCAATTTAAAACCTAAATAATATAATACAAAGAGAATTAATTTTATAAGGATAAATCTCAGTTTAAAATTGCCTCAAAAACACTTAACTTAGTTACTATCTTCATCACAGGTTTCTAGGTTTAGCATTAAAAATTGCTGTAAATGAAATAAATGTGCATTAAAAAATGTGTTTCCTAAAGAAAACGTGCATATTCATTATATAGTAATATTACCTTAAGTTTCTTACCTCACAAGATTGTTTACTTTCCATTATCTTTAAAATAGAGTCCTTTAGAGCATGATGCACAAACCGTGTAGCTGTAGCTTTCATATACTGCTCCATAAGGGTACTTGCCAGTGTGGTGGCACGGAATAAAGTAGTGGCTTCATCTGAATAAAAATATGCGTTTGTATAATGGGTTAAAATATTATATATGGCATTTTTTAAAAAAATCTGAGAGATATTAATGGTCCAAACAACATTATAAAGGCAAGGATTGGGAATCTTGGGAAAAGAGAAAAGGAATGTCATAGAAAATTAATTTCAGTGTTAATCAGTATTAAAGATTTAGAATGTACCTTCCATGCTTATTTCTCTGTCATTTAGCGTTCGCAATAATAATGCTTCCAGTTTTTCATGGAGAAAAATTTTAAGTAAAATACTAGCTAGCAATGTTCTATCTTGTCCGCACACATGGGATAAGGCATAAACCACGTGCAACTCTTTTTGCAGTACCAACTGAAAAATAAAGGTTAATAATTTAATATAAAACTGAAATATCATTTTTTTCTTAAAAGAAGAAAACAAGCAAATAAAAATTAGTTAATGCAAAAATAGAATATTTGTGAATGGAAAGTAGCTGCAGAAGCTACTGTATTTTTACAATAAAAAACTACTTTAAATATGTTTTTGTGTCTTTTGTATTATATGTACTCCCACTGATATATTGTTTCTAAACATTTGGCAATTTTCATGTATTTCTGATTTCAGTTATTTTCCCCCCTTAAAAGCCTACTCTAAATACTTTAATTTCCCTTACTGGGTAATATACAATATATATGAAAGCCAGTTTTAAAAATCTGATTCTGTACATGCACTTCAAATACTGTCCTTTTTCTTAGAAGTATTCCCTAATTTTTGAGACCAGTTTTTATTATTCCAACAATTTATAGGTACATAGACTATGATAATGTTTAGCCTTCACCAAGTACTTTTTGTTGCATTTCTACTTTAATCTATTATGAAATCTAAGTGTACAATATCTGCATATATAATTGTTACTCTAGTAATCTCCAGTTTGAATGGCATTTAAAAAAAAGACTAGGGGTGAAATGGTTGGACTTACTATGTTTCTCATGAAGTTCAAAACTTTGTCTTATAAGTCCTTTCATCTATGGAGATTCTCAATCATCCAGGCCATGGTTGTCCCAAAGGCAAATGGACTTTTGGTTTTTTCCTTGAAAGGACAGTGAAAGGACACCACCTATCTGCTCTCCTTTTAGCACTTCCAAAAATGTTGCACATCCATTTGCATATAGATTTAGGTGACCTTAAAGGTACAGATAAATCTCCAAGTGGCCTCAACAATTATTAAACAGCTAATGACCTTCAGAGGGCTAACGACCAGATGACTGCAAAGAATATAAATCCTTCCATTCTTCACCATTCAGTCAGGACTGAAGAAGCCTCTTGGATGAGAAGCTAAATGTTTTCAAGAAAAGACAAAGTCCAGTTGCCTTTGAAAAAGCATTTTTGAGACAATAACTCTTTTCCAATTTTGTTCTTTTTCATGTTCTTCCTTCATATATATTTATGTAGTTCATGACATATGCTCCTTCAAATAATGAAGTTCTAGTGTTTGGGGATTTTATGTATTCTGTTAGCTATCACAGACAGCTTGTTCAATAATATAGTTTGAAATTTGGAAGAGCAATATTACTTTAACTTTTAAGTCTTGTAAAATTGACATTGTTTTCTGAAGTATTTCAGTGTATAAATAAATCTAAACGTCTTCTGTTCAAATTGAGAGCTACACAAAAACACCTTGAAAAACCAAAAATTAATAATAATAATTTTCTTATATTGACAAGAAATGCTTTAAAATGTTTTTCAAAATGCTACTGAAATCACACTATTTCAATACCTCTTTAAATTCACTGTATTCTTCTTCAGGCATTATTTTCTCCATAGAATACCGTGCTCGGACACGCAAAGAGCCTGGTTCAATACCTTTCAGGGGTACATGGGAACTGAGCTGAAACCATTCATCTGTTGCTTGTCCTTTCTGTAGTCGGTTCAATTGGCATCGCATAAATACTTGAAATATAACATTACAGATTATAGTTAGTGTTTTGCAATTCTCTTATAACTGACTGACATTTCAAAAGTTGCTGTTCCTGGCCAACCTTTTCTGGGCTAGAGGTTTTAGAGGTAAGGCCTAGTTAGGACTTAGATGGATCAGGAAATCACAGTGGTATTAGCTAACCTGAAGGGTGGGGAGGTGTGCATGAATATATGGGCTGACATTGAAGTTTGATATGAAAGATGTGACAAGATTCTGTGTTACTTAGAATATTATACTTGACTTCACTGTTATCCTGTTTTAAACATATAATAAAATATGAATTATTTCATCCCTGAGTTTAATAAAGTGTCTGAAAAGTCTCTTTAAACAATTTTCCAGTATGATTAACTATAGCATAATTCAACGTGGATTATATAATTCTTTTTTCTCTCATATAGAATAAATAATTCTAATTTCTAATAATATGCAATGGAATGTGCACCTAGAGAAGCAGTTTTAGCAACGAAGAGCTTTATCAGACAAGAGGTCCAGATTAAGAGACTGTGCAGTTCTAACCTGGATGGCTAAGGGAAGGAAAAAGCTTGAGGGTAGCCACATCCAAGACTCTCAGGATATATCTATTAGGTTAAAAGCTTATAGATTCACTTTAGCAAAATTCTGTCTCTTAGATGTTTACAAATAAAGGATTGGATCATTTTGATTTTGTTGTGTTGTTCTTATGCTTGGGCCTGACAGAGTATCAGATACAAACTGATAAATATAGACAACAAATACAAACGATGAAGTATTTATCAGAACCATTCTTCCTGAACACTGTTGCATCAAATCATTTCCTCAGAGAGAAAAGTACAAAACATTTACTTTTTTAAAAGACAAAGATATTAAAATTTAAACATTCTTTTTATTTCCTCTTGCATCAGTTTCAGAACATACAACTTTATTATTACATTTCATTTTCTCTGAGTTTCTAAAGTGTATTAGGTGGAGATTTCATATTTGTACTACCGTATTTTTCAGAGTATAAGATGTACCGGAATATAAGACGAACCATCCTAGGTTGGTAGATAGGAGGATAGAAAAAGAGAAAGAAATACAATAGGTAGGTAGGGAGAATGAGTACTTAGGTAGTTAGGTAAATAAAGGGATAGAGAGAGAGAGAGAGAGGGAAATAGAGAGAAATACAGTAGGTAGGTAGAGGGATATATATATATATATATATATATATATATATAGATAGATAGATAGATAGATAGATAGATAGATAGATAGATAGATAGATAGATATAGATATAGATATAGATATAGATATATAGATCTCACACTACTCCTGGAAACACCAAACCTGAAGTAGTCTGAAGCAGCCTGAAGATGACGAATGAGACTTCGTCGAAACGTCGCCAAGACATCTCCAATTCTACGCGGGAGAAAACCCGAACAACTAGAGACCTATATATACATATATATACATATATATACATATATATACATATATATATACATACATATACATATATATACATATATATATATACATATACATACATACATACATACATACATACATACATACATACATACATACATACATATATATATATATATATATATATATATATATATATGATTTTTACAACCCCTGGTAAGCCCCAATTATGGGAGGAAGCTAACTGCTTCCATCATCTGTCATCACGACAGAAACCCAATGTTTTTTACTGTTGCCTTTCTTATATTTGTGTTTTTTTTAATTTGTGCCTTTATTTATTTATCAGCACAAATAAAAACACACACACACACACACATATATATATAGATAGATAGATAGATAGATAGATAGATAGATAGATAGATAGAGAGAGAGAGAGAGAGAGAAATACAGTAGATACGTAGGGAGATAGAAAGAGAGTAGGTAGGTAGGTAGGTAGGTAGGTAGGGGGATAGCGAGAGATAAATAGAGAGAGAGAGAGAAATACAGTAGGTAGGTAGGAGATAGAAAGAGAATACGTAGGTAGGTAGGTAGGTAGGTAGGTAAGTAGAGGGATAGAGAGAAATATATATAGAGAGATACAGTAGATAGGTAGGGACAGAGAGAGTAGGTAGGTAGGTAGGTACATAGATAGATAGAGGGAAAGAGAGAAATGCAGTAGGTAGGTAGGTAGGTAGAGATAATAGGTAGGTAGGTAGATGTTTCCAAGTGTATTCATCCATGTGCTGGAGAAGGAAATCACTGACAATCTGCAGCACCTAAGACTTTGTTTCTGCTGGCACAGCACTTGATCAATGTAATTCTTATCAACCACTCTAACTAAAGAGCTTTCTGAAAGGGGAAAAAAGAAGTTCTGCTCTCTGCAAACCTGCCAAAATTGGCCTCTTTTTCACAAAAATGGGCTCGTTTTTTTAAAAGGCATCAATAGCCTTGGGGTGGGTGGGTTGAAGAGTGCTCCTGAGGGGGGGTGTCCGTTTTGTCAAAAAAAAATTGCACGCATAGCCTTTAGGAAGCTTATAGATTGCTGCTGGGGGTTGGGGGGTGGCAAAAACAGGCCTTTTTTGCTCATTTCTGCCCTCCCCAGCCCCCAGGAGCTCTCTAAAAGCCTCCAAAAGGCTATGCACAACCATTTTGGTGAAGGGATGAGGCTTCGGGAGGCAAAAAATGATGGATTCAGTGTATAAGATGCACCCAGATTTTCAGCCTCTTTTTTGAGACAAAAAGGTGTGTCTTATACTCTGAAAACTACGGTATTTCTAAGGATAGTTACATACATTTGAATAAAATAAAATCTATTTTGTTTGATCATAATTTTTACTTATGAATTATCTTTTTCCTACAAACACTAAGATTTTTTTGCTATTCCCCTTTCATGTACTTCCCTGCAGAGCTGGAAGTTATTTTGCTGATGTAAATAAAAAAGAATCATATTTAATTTATAATGTTATATTCTTCACACTAAAAATATTTAAAATACCTATTTGTGTTTGCTTGATATGCTATTATTATTGATAAATTTTTATTACAAAACTTATTAATACCAAAAATTCTGATCAAAGTGTTTGTATATTGCAAGGCAACAGATATGAAAGAATATTCCTTTTGTTTTACAATCTCTTCAACACAAAACTGAAAATGTGTCCTATGAGAGAGTAGAATTGGTTGTAAGATTAATGAGTTTCCATCCTTCAAATTTTGTCTTCAATTTTACTTCCTAAATCTATTTCCCATTTTAATCGTCTTCAAGAAATGAGTATGGACAGATCTAGTGTGTAATTCCTGGCTAGGAGGGCTTTAGTAATCCTTTGAATTGTGTGTCGGTAGTGGTGGTTGTAAATAGTCACTCATGTCGTCGTGACCTCTCATCTGGACTACTGCAATGTGTTCTACATGGGACTGTCCTTGAGAAGCATTCTTTCCCCAGTTATTTCTGCCATCTAATTGGCCAGGAAGGATAGACATACTTCAGGTCCCATTGGCCAAGGAATGTTGGTTGGCAGACCCTAATACATTCTCTAACCCTAACCTAACCTAACCTAACCTATGTGTAACATTCTACCTCTGGAGATCAGAATATCCCTGACCCGGCTGGCCTTTCATAAGGTTCTAAAGACTTAGTTCTGGGCCTGCTCCAGAGACAGTGCAAGAACCTGCTTTTTGATTTTGCTAGAGATCTGAGTTTACATTGCTTGGCCAATGTGTTTTTAAAAACTTTGTAATGTTTGTGGTTAATTTTTACTTTAACTCATATAAAGGGAATAATTAAAAAACAGATAAATAAATAGAATACATATTTTTCCTTTAGTATTATCACAGAATATGCTAAACTTGGGCACATATTCATGCTTGGTTAAACTTAATATTCGTTGTCTTCTGCCTGCATTTCAGGCATTGCCTTGTCGTTTCATCTCCCAAAGTTCCTCAAAAAATAAAGGAGCTAACCAGATTAGCCAACCAACAGACGTTATCTGGGAACAACTTTGTAATGGGCCTGAGATGCTGCATCATATTAGCAGCAAACTAGGCCCTCAATTCACCTGCCTATAGGAATTTCCTAAGTGGAAATCAGATAGGATTTGAAGACCATTTGAAATGAGAATACATAATGCCCACTATCCTCTCGTTTTCAAAGTATTTCTATAAACTGAAATTACAGCTGAAATGACTACCAAAAATGAAGATTCAACGGTAAATTTACAATAAATTATGTGCTAAGAACGATATTATAGGAAGGGAACAAAGCAGCTCTAAGTTATGTGAAAACTTTATTTAACTGGGAAAAGTCATTTTCCTTTTGGATAAATGCAATAATTTTGAAATGATATTTTTTTAAAAAACTACCAAACTTACATATATCTGGATCTTTACTCTTCTTTGTTTTATTACTAAGGCTTATTTCAAACCTGTTGATATCAGAAGAAAGATCACTGGGGAAAAAAAAAAGAAAAATCAGATTCATATTTGTATTTTACCTTCACACTGAACATCAAAATGCCAGAAAGTTGTTGGTACTTTCATTACAGTCATATTGGTAAACAAATAAAAGAAAGCAACATATGATAAAACTGTCTGATTTCCAATTCCTGCCCCATATAATAGAATTTGCATGGAACTTACTCAAACACAAACTCCTCCGACCACACAGGGTTCTGACCTTCTCGTACATGGGTTTTTGCCACCTGAACAGCGTTCAGGGATATATTACAGTAAGGATTAGTAAAATGCTTTGCTGGAAGTGTATGGGCTTCTTCAACATGCAATATAAGACTGCTGACCTAGAAAAAAATTGCAACAGAATTTTAAAATTTATTTTACACAAATTATGAAGTATAAAAGATTGTACATAAACTATAAATAGTTACACCTACTGATATATTAAGTAATTATATACCTAGTAATACCAAATTAAGAAATCAAGCATAAATAGATTTAACTTGAATGCTATTGTATATTCTTTCAATTTATCTAAATGTTGATAAAGAAAGCGGAAAAATGTCTGGATAGAATTTACACACTACTAAAATAAGAATACAGTGCAAAATCATTGACTGATGGTTTTTAACTGTGGGTTTGTGCCTGCATAGAGCAAATTCAGAGAAACTATTTAATGATATTACTGCTCCAAAGGTACATGGAAAAAGACAAACAGAATGCAGAGCAATAATAAAAGTGAAACATGTTTAATTATTGAAAGGGATAGGATGGGGGAAAGCACCTATTGCCATGACGGTGAACCTATGACATGCATGCCCGAAGTGTCATGCGGAGCCATGTCGCTTGGCACACGTGGCGTCGCCTGTCCCTCTTCCGGGTTTCTGACACACATGTGAGTGATTATCACCTTGCTTTCATGCGTGTGGTAGTGCCAGAAACTGGAAGAGCTGGTCTTTCGTTTTCTGGTGCGAGTATGCATGCCGGTCAGCTGATCGTCACGCACTCATGCACACTAGTAACTGGAAGAGTAATTGTACCAGTACCCATGCTCTGGCTGGCATGCATGCACATGCCAGAATGAGAAGTTCATTTTCCGGCATGTGCGTGCCCCTGAGGAGCTCCTCTTCTGGGTTGCAGTCAAGTGTGCATGCTCCCTTTTTGACACTCAGTGCCAAAAAGGTTTGCCATCACTGACCTATTGTAAAATAAATTCATAAAACCATCAATCTCCCTGGAATGCAATAATCTTCTACAAAATATCTTACATTGTTAACTAATGTAGGAACTAGTAGAAAGTTGAAAAGGATCACTGTGCCACTTCCTGGGGTATAAAGAAATGTCATAGAATGTGGAAGGCATAAGCACCAACCTCTATTTAAACCTCTCTGTAATTCATAAGAGTTTGCTCTGTGCAGACACATACAGCCTTTTAAAAGAACATACAGCAATTCTATAAGGAAGTTAATATTTAATCATAAAACACTATTTTTATGATTAAAAGAATTTATAATGACTAATTTTGTCACCTATAAAATTGGAAGAAAGTACTGTAACATCTAAATATTAATAATTCCATCAAATATTAAGACGTAATCAGTACAATTTGCTATTTACTATTTATAATTCTCAAGATTTTTTGGAAGAAAAAGGAACCCAATAAACAATATTTAATTATTACAATAATATACACTTTTGGGGTTGGCTTCTCTGTAAAGATGTCTCATTTATACTAAACAATTAATTTTCAGAGGAGAATATACTTATTTTTCAATATATACTATATATATTGAATAATATATATATTCAATATATATTATTCTCAATACATAATCCTATAACATATATAAAATGACATCCACACAATGATAATTAGACATAAAATACACTAAATGACATCCCAAAGTACCAAATATATGTTGCTCCATCATGATTATGGAGCAATCTATAAAAAAAATTCCAATTAACATCATAACTGACTATACAACTTTTTCTTAAAATATGGTTAGTAGTTAGTTCATGAATCCTAACAGCTTTGACTTCATTATTAAAATTGAATTTTAAAATTATTAAAAGCAAAGCAGTACCTGTATGTTATTAAATTAACTCCATTTATTTCATGTTTATTTCAATCTTTAATTTATTTAAAGTACATGATAAAGGAGACACTGTGATTATTCTAAAAAAAGTTATAATTTCTTTACTTTATACAAGTAATAGATTACTTCAATCAAAAACATTTCAGTTTCAGTGAGAACACATTACCTGACGCAAGCGCTTATTAGATGTTCCTGAACTTGTTTTTCGTAAATTGCAAAACTTTTGTAAAACTTTCATCCAGTCCTGCAAGTAAGAAATCTCAGATCAGCAGTTCCCAACTATACAGTGCAAATGTTTATAGGTCCATAGCTGGATACAGGATTACAGACAAAATTGCACTTATGTTTAATCCTTTAACTAATCTCTAGGTATTTTAGTTAAGTTTAACTTTTTATAGCAGGTCTCTTTCTTATTTCTCCTAATGTAGAAAAGTAGTATTATCATAATCAATTAACAATTTAATTACAGGAAGGTAAAGTACAAAGGCAAGTGAAGACACTTTTTTTCTGACTGCCCTATTTCTATAAGTATTTGCTCTTGTTCACTTCTAAACAGATTTTTTAAATTGTGACAACCTTTTACACTCTACCTTTTAATAAACTGCTTCACTATGTCAATCTCCTTACAAGGAAAATGTCCTTTTTGGGTGAGTGTGCATGTGCATGCACACACAAGCTGTAACCAAAAAGTTTTGACCTCGAATATTATAAATACAATCCACTATAGCAAGCACATGTGTTTGTGTTTGTATCCCCTTTCCCCTTTTGAGTTGTTCGCCGCCCTGAGTCCCTCCCGGAGAAGGGCGGCATACAAATAAATTAAATCTCAAATCTCAAATCTCACATTATTACAATCCAATCTGATTTTTATCACAATACATTAAAAACATGTCATATACTGCTATCTTAATCATATTACTACAATAGGTTTTTTTTAAAAAATATTTACCTGTGCTTGTTCTGGAGTTTCTCCTGCAAAGTAAAAGATGTAATGCTCTTCACTAAAGTGCTGAACTACTATCTGAAAACAGTTTGGCCTATTTAAAGGAAAAACAAACAAATAAACAAATAAAGATAGAATTCTTTTAACAGAAATCAGGTGTCACTTTTGGGACCTGCAATCTTTTCACTCCCATATATGTTTACTACTATTACTATCCTATTGTAGTGCATTAAAATCCCTCTTTATTTTCCAAATATGCCTATATTTAATTAATATTCATCTCTTTTTAATGCACATTAATAGCATCTTTTAAAGATAAATCAGCTCAAGATGAGATGGACAGAAAATAAATCTAGTAATTAAAAATAAATGAGTTAATATTGACTCCAAAAACTGCATGAATTGAAGACTGAATTCTAAATAGTCAGTTTTAATTTGTTATAGTTGTCTCTAACCTAAAATGTCATTACAAACAAATTTGTTTTTGGGTAATCAAAATGTACCTAGTATTGGGCTTGATGATTATGTTTATGTTCAGGAAGTAAGAAACTTTAAAAACAATTTGGAATGATAAAAACAAAAGTAATTTTAAAATAATCTAATATTACAGCTGAATTTTACAAATAATGCACACTAGGAATTTAATCCAACACTGCAAATAATGCAAATTATTTTTCTTAACTTTCCAAGCCCTAAGAATAACACATATCATTCATACACAGTACTTGTTTTTGGTTTAAGTTCTGTTATAAATTTTGGGGGTATTGGCCCCTGTTCCAGTAACTCCTAGAAAGTCTGCACCATCTTCTTAAAGGTAGATCAAAATCCTTAGTTGAATTATTCAAGTCCTATGGTCGGGAATAGAAATGGACAATCCATAGGCCATAAAACTATATGTTAGTTTTAATGTTCTTACACTGATCTAGCCGTTCTCCCACTAAAAAAGCACAAAAATAAAAAATGGGTCATTTTACTTCCAGAAATACTCATTTTTTATTCCTTGCAAAATTTAAAAATCAATACGTTGTACAACTTTTTAAAACAAAAAATATGACTTACAATAGCTCTTGAGCAACAAAAAAAATAATGTATCAAGATTTAAAAATTAAAAAAGAAAAAAATGAGGCAAATATATTTTCTATTGTTCAAGAACCATTTATAAGTAACCTTTTTGTTTTCAAGACCTCTACACTTTATTATTTTTAAAAATTATTGACATTCTATTATTTATATAAACTAGAATACTAAAAACAGAGATGAGAAAAAAGATATTATATCAATATTAATTACAATCTGGATTATTAATGTTACACACATTAGAATTATTTGACTTGTCAAGGTGGAAAATAAATCTTGTATTGTTAATACACAACACACACACATATTAATGAATGGCAAATATTGATGAATGGAAAAAATTTAACAAGAATTAAAATATATTTAAAAAAAAAAAAAATTTCTATCGGATATATGTTGCTGATATTCTCCAAGTTTAAAATCCCATTTAGATATTATCAGAAGATTGTCTTTACATTTGCTTCACTAATAATGAAATTAACACCAAAATATTTGAAAATAATATCTTACCTGCCAAACAGACTATCATGTACACCATAGACAGAACATACACTAAGATCTATCAATCCTTTGGGTTTAGTCGCTCGTTTTTCACTTTCAAAATAAATAAGCTGAGCATCATTTCCTTCTAAAATAAAGTACAAGTTCTTCCACCGCTTTCCTTTACCTGTAACCATGGTAAAAAGACAGGGTAAAGTATGTGGATTTTTTATCATCAAGTCTCTGACAGTCTGACTTCTAAAATTATCTTTGTCAATTCTACCTTATTTGTTCAAATTACCCCCCATTTTTTTAATGAATCTTTAACAATGGATTGGTACATAAGGTAAATGTTTAGCCAAACTCAAATTTTGATTGACTGCTGGGAAGATTCTCTATTGACTGGGTATGAATGTATGAATTAATACCTTTCTTGAAGTTTTCTTTTATTAATATTGTAATTCTGATTAGTAGTTTCAAGTTCTATACATCATAAGCAGAAGAAAAAGGCAATTGCAGAATTGCATTTTCTTGTTGCAGAAGAATATTAATATATAAATATGAGCTAAAAATATAGTAATATGCAATTACACTCTATATAAAGCATACAAATTGAGTATAAGCAGATAGGATTACATTATTTTTCTACCACACAATATTTATTTATTTCCCTCCTTTATTATTTTTACAAATAATTAAAGGTGGTGAACATATCTGACACCCTTTCTTCCTCCTGTTTTCTCCACAGCAACAATCCTGTGAGGTTGATTGGAATGAAAGAGAGTGACTGATCCAAAGTCACCCAGTTGGCTTTCATAGATAAGGCAGGACTTCAACACATAGTCTCCTGCTTTCTAGCCTGTTGTATTAACCACTGGACCAAATAGGCTCTATTTAGTATAATTTAAGAATTCCTAAACTGCAGTAGGTACAAGATTACTGACACTGAATGTATTTGCCACAAGTAAAGCAAAATTTAACTGAATTGTCAGATATTCACAGCTATTCTTAACAAAAAAAACTATGATTTGTACTTACTTTTTTTAAGAAGATATCCTTTTTTAACAATATTTTTATAGAATGCATCTTTAGTTTTTCGCCGAATTGTATTGTAAATTTCTTTTCCATCTACAACATCATTAAGCACTTGCCCTTGATGCTGAGAGAAAAAAAATGTTAATTTTTCATTCTGAAACACTCAAATTCTACAAGGCATACTATAGCACACTGATTAGTCCATGCTGCTGCAAGATACTAATTAAAGAATAGTATCTTAAATTCATAGTATAACTTTGTCAGCTACTTCTATACCTCTCCCTCCCTTTCCCTGTATCCATTTTTTATCCATTTTCCCATATTTAACTAGAGCAAATTAACAATAACACTAAAAGAATAAAAATCAGAAGAAAAGTTTCTTTTCCTTTACATTTTAAAAATCTTTGTAGTTCAACTAACAGTTTTAAAATTGTATAGTGTTTACTTGCACTATTTAGTTTTATAAGTAAGAACAGTAACAATATGCATGTTTCAAATTTCTGTTTGGAAGCTCAGGAATTCTTATTTCATTACTCTTCTCCAAAGCTTCTATTCCATTCCTTCTGTCACAATATTTCCTGGCCTACCTATTTTGGTTGGCTTACTTAGTTTTGCTTTGGTGTAACTTCATAATTCTGAAAACAAGTGGACCTGCTTGTGCTTGATTTTGTTCATGTATAACAGTAAATACAGTAATAGAGTGTATGATGATTAATGTTTTGTTTTTAAGTATTAAGGATTTAATTATGAGTCATATTCCAATGCATGACAAGAAAGAAGATCAACTTAAAAGGATGATCAAATAAACAAGAGTTATAAAAGATAACAATTTAAGTGACCTACAAAATAAAATAAGCTTTTTGGACCAAAAAGCAATTTTCTCATTACTAACATTAATTTCAATTACAACTCTCTCTACTGAAAGAACAAATCACATATTTATTTATTATATTTATTTGATGTTTTTATTTTGCCTTTATTACTTTTAAAACTAACTCAAGAAGTGAACACAGATAATACTCCTCCCTCCTCCTATTTCATCTACAACAGTAGTCCTGTGAGGTGGATTGGCTGAGAGCAACTGGCCAAAGTCCCCAGTTGACTTCCATGCCTAAAGTGGGACTAAAACTCACAGTCTTTCCCTCCTCTCGGTCAGTACTTTAACCACTGGCAATCAATACATATTTGCAAGAGCAAATGATGAAAAAATAATAAGCAATCTTTCTTTTATGGTTTTCTTGTATTTTTGTAATTACTAAAACTTTTAATTACAATTAAACATTCATGTAATGACTCACCTGCATTGGAACAGGATCTTTAAGATAATAGCCTTCAACAATCTGTTCTTTTCTATAGTGATCTATGATGTCTGCTATACTGTTAAAAACAAAACAAGTCAATTAAGAGAGAATTCTATAAAGTGGAAATAAAATGGCTATAATATAAATGGGGGCAATCTTATAGGCTTTTCTACTCAAATTGTATATTTTAATGAATTCCCAAATGAAAAGAAGTTGACACAACCTACAAAAAGGGCAAAACTAAATACACCATGACAGCTTTCTGAAAATGTGAATGCATTCATGCTATTATGTACAGTTGTTTATTGATTCAAAAATAAGAAAACAGTGAACATTGCAGTTGCAAAAGAGTTTGGACACTCTTTCAGCTAGCAATTTCTAATGCCTCTCTAGAAATAATAGTTTCTAAAGATTTCCTGTATTTAGCTAAGGCTATTTGTGTGCCTGGTTTTGGTATGTTTTTCTACTTTTTCTTGAAGAATTATTTTAGTTCAAAAATATTCTTGCATTTTTTATATCTCTACATTTTACTACCATTCACGTCTGACGGCCAGACTTTATTTTTATTTTCTTGGTAAGTACTCTGTAGGTTTTTTATTTTTTGTTAAGTCCTTTACTGTAAGTACTTCATGATTAATTTGCAGGTATTTTTCAGATTTTCTGTTTGAAATACCCAACTTCTCAGCTTTATCACCGACTGTGGCATATTAGCTGTTGATATTTAGTTGAATCCATTCTTTTTATCACCTGCACAATATTTAATGTGACATTAGCTGCCCACCAGCTGCAAAGAAAAACTAACATTTCTTGTTTTATTTAAATGTTTCATCAATTTTTGCTACAAATGTACTTTATGTAGTTGTGGCTGAACATTTCAATTTTGTTCTATTGTTTCAAAGTGTCTTTGGAGATTCTCAATCATCCAGCACATGATTGTCCTAAAGATGCTTTTTTCCCACTTTGTTTTTTTTTCTTTGAAAAGACTTTGCTTCTTTCTCAAAAAGCATCAAGAAGTTTGGATGAGAAGCCAAACTTTTCAAAGACAAAACCAAGAACGTCATTGCCTTTTAGAAAAATCACCTTTGGGTTTTCAAAGCATTTTGTTCCAAAATGTGCCAGATTTATCAAGCTTTATCTTTATATTTTAGATAATGTCATTTGTAATGAAGTTAAGAGAAAACATTTCCTTTAGAAAACTCTTCAGTACAGATCACTTCCACCTAAGTAACATTGTACTGGGAAACTACTCCCAGGCCAGCTAAATTTTCAGCAGATTATTTGTGATCTGTTAGTTATCTGTTTTTCACAGTTGAAATTACTAGATAGAAGTGTTTATAGTTTATTTTTAAAATTCTTAAAAGAATGAATCGTCTTCATTTGTAAATATTTAGATAGCTGCTTAGAAAGTCTATTGTTATAGAACAACAATCACATCTTGAGAAGTTATAAAGATTAGAATATGGGTTCATGTGTAAAATTATGTCTAAATCTTTGTAGACTTAATGAGGTGGGCGAGTGGGTGTGTACTCAGCAACAACTTTGCTGTAAAAAGAAAGTAGCACTAAGTAACTTGATGTCCAAATTTCTCCATTTACCATATTTGCTTCTTTTCTTATTTTGAGCAACAAATGAAAACTTGTTCAAATTTGCAGAACTGTAAGTTGTATTTAACATTGTACACTTGTATCAGATTCTGTCCACTCACTGAAATGTAAAAGATTCTGCAACTGTAACCTGTTAGAGCTATATTTAATAGCACATAATACATTTTCTACATATATGTATTCTTACATTGAAAAGTAAAACCCATTTTAAATTTTGTATGAAAAATTATGACTGTATATATTTAAATATATTCAGTATTTGGTACCTTATAAATAATATTGAAACTCTCTAATATGAAACAGAGGGCCAAATAATAAGAAAAAAATTAAGTCACAAAATTCTAATGTAAACAAAATGGTTTGGAACCAAGTTATATGACAATCTTCATTTGTAGCACTCTCTCCATACATTAAGATAAAGCAGTCTGACACTTCTTTTCTATCTGGCATATCCAGTCTTATTATCTTTAAAAGTATAGGTTCGCAAGCATAAAAACAATTTCTTTCTCCATTCCATTTTATTATTTGATTATATTTCTTTGAAATGTCTCATTTTAATATGAGGTTGAGGAATATTTTAAGTTTGGCTTTTATAAACTGTTGATCTATTACTAAACTATTCTTATTTTTATAAATTTCCCTGAGATTTTTCTCTAAAAGGGTAAACAAAAAATCATATTCAAATTGAATCACATTTGCACTGAAAAGTTTGAAATGTATTATAATAGGGAGGCAGGGTAAAATTGCACTTGAAGGCCAATATTCAAACAAAGAAACAAAATCTTGAATTCCACATCATTTATAAGCTGTACATCATGCACACTAAAATGCACTTGAATAAATCATTGTTTATAGACTATATCAACAGACCACTTTTCTTCATTTTGTTATTTTCAATTAATTATAAACATGCAATAACATCAGCAGAAAAGAAAATTTGAATTTAAATATCATATCTACTTAAAACCAATAGTAAACTATATACTTTATGTTATTTTTTCAGAAGTGTACTGCTAATATACTTAAAGTATTTGCTATATTATCAAGATTTATACTACTTCCCCTCACTTTCCATATTTTAGAGACTTTGTCAAATAAAACTAATACATTTCACTTTATGAAATCTGATATTTATCATTTTTTTCTCAGTTATATCTAAAAGCGAAGAAAGACGGTGTCAGTTTTACTAGGTAGTCTCTCCTGCATTTCCTTTACAGGGCAAAAAACTAGGTTTCTGAGTCTCTTGTCCCACTCATTATAAAATAATGGGCTATGCTTTTTCTTATATGACATAGCTCACACTTTATATTTTATAGTTTTCTAGGCAACATTTCTTCTCTCTGTCTCCCAAGGTCTTTCTCATGTATCATTACAGCGAGGGAGAGGGAAGTATGATTTTCTGAAGAGACTGCTCTATATTTGAGGAGGTCATCTGTAAAATCTAATCTAATACCCTCCACCCCCCTTCCCTACTATATATCCTAACAGGAAAGGAAAAAGATAAAAGTCAGTCACCAAATCTGGAGCTGCTAAAGATTTGAACACCAGTTTCTTTCTTACACTTCTCCTACTTTCACAGGCTCATTAACTTCATTTTTATCCATGCTTTACATTATAAATATTTTAATTCTGGTTGAACTGTCAGGAAAAAAACAACCCTGTCCTCTGTGCATAACAATTTGGGTTTGGAATATTTTGCATATCCCTTTTGCTAATAGAAATGCATAGCACACACTTATTCAGTACACTCATATTCAGTAACCTATACAAAAAACATCAATTAAAGCAATACACATTTGAAAAGAAAATTAAATCTAGTAAAATACTGAACATTTTAGGTTATGACGGCTTTGAGCTGAGTTTGTCTCCTATTAACCATAAATATTTTTAACAAAAATATGAAAGCAGTTGATTTGCTATTGAAAAGATATATTGAAAAGTTGCATAAGACATACTTAAAAGTGTAACTACTAATGGACCTACTAAACTCTCATACTATATACTACGGAAAAAATTATAAGAGGCAGAATAAAATTACATTTCAAGGCTAAAATCTGAAGAGTTATGGAAATCCTGCAGATCATATCATTTATATGTCTGTACATCATGCTTTCTGAAACATATTTGAATTAAATTACTGCATACAGACATCAATATAGCATCCCCCCCTTTTAACATTCTCAATTATAATGTAAACATGTAATGACATCAGCATGAAAAAAGCCTCTAAATATAAATATGCTATGTACATAAAACCTAGTATGGTAAATGTAAAACAGATCTCTTCTATTTGTATTCTTGTCAGCAACTTTACAATTATAGTTTTAAGAAAAACATTTTCCTATCAAATATGTCAAATACTATTATTATTAGATTTTATGCTGAAAAATTTATCAGACTGTCAATGAAGCTTAGATCTTTGCATGCTCAGATTGTGAGGGGAGGCTTTTAAATTACTCCTACTGAACCTCCAATATCTACTGCTTTAATAATTTGAGAGGTGGATTTGGAAGTGTTAAATACTACTTCAATAGTATCTTTTACAGCTATAACTGTCAGATATATCAACTATTTTGCTTTTCTGCAAAAAGCATTTTCATTTTGAAAATTTTATGATACGTCATCATCTTTCTCATACATATGTGCATATGTAGAAGTTATCCAATAATGAAACTATATCTTGTGACAAAAGAAATTTTAAAAATGTTATATGAATGAAATCCTATTATGAACAGTTTAAAGGTATTACTTTTAATTAATTATATATACATGGTAATTAATTAATTATATACACAGTACACCACACACCGAAAAACTCAGCTAATTGGCACAAAATTGTCTTTTGGAAAAGTTGATGTAAAAATAATAGGTTGGATTCAGAAAACTTGACTTATGTAATGAGCTTTTCCCCTTTATTTTGTAGCTTTCTCAGGTTGAGAGCAGAAAAAGCAAAGAGAGCTGTTGCAGTAGAAATTAGTTTGTGAGATCCAGCAGGATGCTTTAGATATGTGTAAGTAAATTTCCACTCACACAGTGTAAAATCAGATCATAATTTCAGTATCTAAACAATGAAGTACAAACACAGACTTAAGGTTGAATTATTGTACTTGTAACAACTACTGAGAATAGCTTGTAAAAACTGAAATATGCAGTGAAGATGGCTTCAGATGAGAATGTTTTCTAAAAAGAAAACACTTTTTAGTTTTTCCTCATTGTCAAGTTATACAAATCAGATCCTGTGGAAATGGAATTTTTATTGCTTAATTCAGGACCGTGGACTCCTGTTTCATGCAAAGTTTTCAGATGGAAGGCTTTACTGCCACATCCTTAAGAACTAGACAACTAGACAATGGGCAAAATATAGTTTACCTTCAAAGGGGCTGACTCTGCTGCTAGCTCGGTTTTCAATGAGGATGTCTGAATGCCAGACAGATTTAGTGAAGAAGATATTCAAGAAGCTTGTATGTGGGATATGCAAAATGATCCAATTGTATAGCCTCATAACATCTTCCACTTGAAGTTCTATGACAGTCCAATGACCTTCTCAGCTAGGAGAACTTGATACTTTCTCAGTCACACCAGCTGCAGGATTTCTAACCACTCAGAAGACAAGCTGGAAGTGAGAGAAATTCTCGGTTGGGATGGACATCAATTCCCTGGTTCATGTTTGGCATATCCAAGTTCCATAATCTTGGTTAGGGCAAATCTTCTTTGGAAGTGAGAACTAAACTTATCTAGATTAACATACTTTTACGAAGTTGAAAAATAGAATGAAATATACTCAGTATAAGTGGAGTTTTACATCCTAAATTTTCTCTCATGTGAAAATTAAGTGCAATGTCTAGTGATGAAGCAAATGATACTTTTAAAAGAAATATAGCAGAATCCACTCTTATGTTCCAATGGCCAAGTCTTTTTTATTTGTTAAGATCTGACAATGGACACATCTTCTTACTCATTTTTAATATATTATATACATTTTTTAAATTTTGCATCTTTCAAATCAAAAATAATTGTTACATATAATGTTCTCCCTCCTTGCACAAAAAAAATCAAACCTGCCAAAACCACAAAAGTCTGATAGAATTTAGTATATACCATTAATGGCAATTAACAGAAATTGTAACACAATTTGTAAAATATGTTTGCAACATACCTGTTATAGTATCTGCCCCCCATCATAAACTGATTGTTTGGTGTTGGACATATTTTAAAACGCTGTATGTTTTCACTGGTTCGAAAGTAGAGTGAGTAATCTCCAGGTGTATTATCAGAAGGCCTCACAAGAAAACTTGATACTTGACCCACTAATTATAAAGAAGGAGAAGAAAGTTACAGGTCTTTGTCAATAAATCTGTTTTATTTTATTGGTCTGGAACTTAGCATGCAGCAGAGGAAAATTTAATCAGTTGCAAAAAGCCTTGCCATTTTTTCTTAGGATATTCTTTTTGAATAAGCAGTAATAAATGAGTCATGAATTTCTATAAAAATTCTATAATTAAGCAGTGATAAAGGAGTCAGGAATTTCCATGTCTTACTTTGCAAATACAGCCTTCTACATCTTGAAGTAATCCTGAATTTAAAAACTTTTGCTGAAAAAACCCCATATTTTTATAGTAGACAATTTTGAAAAATACTAGAATGATGTTTAAATTTTAGCTTAGACATGAGATAAGATACTACTATCCCTGATTCATATGCATGCCCTCCGTTTCCATACTCCTACCTGGCTATTCAAATGGATTTTAGTTATAAAATTGTGTAAAACTGACAATTCATTTCCCTGTCAGTTTGAAACACATGAACAATATACTGCAAGTCCTAAAATAGTTCTTTTTAATCCCACCCTCTAAAGCAGAAAAATCCTTAATTCAACCACAACATTTAGTACAGAAGACATGCATGTGACTGAGGACTGAGTAATACTTTGATTCAAATTTCAAAGAAAAAAAAGTTCATGAGGAATGAAAATACTACATAAATTTGAACCTGTGTCATAGGTTGTGCTATTCTCTTTTCCAGTTTCTGAAGATCTCGGAAAAGGACATAATTGCTCTGAGAGGTGTTACAGAAAGATGCTACATTATGACTTCCACGCTCCAACATTTGTAGATAGAACAGTGGCATATAATTCTAGAATACATTTCATATTAACAGATATTCTATTTATTAAAATTCACAATTACCTGTCATCAGCAAACTATAAGCCTCTTGTTTTGAAATCTTTCCATGGAACCATCTTAAAGAATACAATAACAATAAACACTAGGAAATATTAGTAGCAAGCTCTTTGGTTTGTTTTAGGAAACAAACATTTTACAAATGACAATTAAAATGCATTTACAAAAACCCAGACATGTAACATCAAAAATACGCCTATTCTTTTATATCAGTTGTATTAAATGTCAGCAATATCTGATAAATACGTTTTAAAACTGCTATTTTTTCTAAATAAAATATAATAGAAAACAGCAACTTGATTTATTTTATGAAAGGACCATCTGAAATCTAGAGCTGGTCCAGAATGTGGTGGGGGATGTTGGGAGCATCATGCTATTCCCACAGGATCTCATGTTTTGCAAACTGCATTGGTTGCCAGTTGGTTTCTGAGTGAAATTCAAGGTGCTGCTTATCACCTTTAAAATCCCTCATGACATACAGCCATGGCTATTTCAGGGACTGCCTATCTTCAATTGTTTCTGCTTGTTCAGTACAATCGAAAGGAATGAATGTACTCTGGATCCACTTGATTGAACAGTGTTATCTTGGAGGCAGGGCTGCTGTTACAGCTTCTTCCCTTTGGAACAATGTCCTCCCAGAGATTCTTGAACTTCTTTTACTTGTGTTGTTTAGGAAGCTGTTAAAAACCTGGCTGTTCTCCCTGACCTTGGGATAGAATGGGTGAAATGCTCCCTTTTTATTATGTATGCTGAGTAACCTTTGCATTACTTTCCAGTCAGCTAGGGTTCTATTTTACTTCTATGTTGAAATATTGATTTTCATTTTTATTTGTAAGTTGCCCAAGGATTTAGATATCTCTAAATTTGGAAATTCAATTAAAATAGTATGTTCAGAAAACATTTCAAAGCAAGCTTTATTTCTATTGCTGTTCTTTTATCCAGATGAATATATTTCATTCCTTTTGTACTAAAACTTGTTGTTTGAGAACCTCTCCATTGTACTAGCATCTCAATGCTAAAAAAAATGTGGCTAATATCAAACAAAGAAATCCAGATATGACTTATGAGTCAAAATTGGAATATAGATTTTTAAGTCCTAAAATGTTTCTCATTATGCACATTAAAATAGCACTAATTCAGTGTTCAGCCTCAGTATCTTTATTTGTCCTGTCTGTTAAGAATTTGGTTTAATAAATGTAGTCCTTGACTTACAACAGTTCATTTAGTAATCATCCAAAGTTACAACAGTACTGAAAAAAGTGACTTATGGCCATTTTTCACACTTACATCCATTGTAGCATCTTCATGATCATGGATGCTTGGCAAATGGTTCATATTTATGATGGTTGCAGTGTCCTAGGGTCATGTGTTCGCCTTTTGCAACCTTTTGAAGTCAATGGGGTAGCCAGATTCCCTTAACAACCATGTGACTAACTGCAGTGATTCACTTAACAACTGTGGCAAGCAAGGTTGTAAAATGGGGTAAAACTCACTTTACAACTGTTTTGCTTAGCAATGGAAATTTTGGGCTCAGTTGTAGTCATAAGTCGAGAACTACCTATACGTATCTAGGCATACAATCTTCTTTTATGGGATGATGCCTCTGGCATATAAAAAAGCAAGAATTAGCATACTAGAAGAACATACACTTAGATAATTATGTATAAAAATTCTACACTTACATTTTGCCTTCATGTGGATCTTCCTCTCTTCCCTTAGAAAAATATGATACAAAAGTAGCATTAAGCATGCTAAGGAATTCTGTTCTCTTTAGAAAAAACATAATTAGTATAACTTTAAAAATTTAAACATTAGGTAGTTCTGAATCAGAACAGAGTCTGTCCATGTTTATTCAGGATTACATAGTACATTAGACAACAGAGCTTTCTACAAATAAAGCTTATAAAGGAATATAGTCTATGATGCTTCAAAATTTATAAATATTTTAAAATTCGTATTTTTCAGAGTATGATGCACCAGAGTATAGGACTCACATTAATTTTGGGGGAGGAAAACAAGAAAAAAAATTCTGCCTCTGCCTACCAGCATCTATCAGTATTCATCTGGCTAGCGTCCTTGCAGCAAACAGCAAACAGCGTGGTGAGCTTTAGCACATTATCACAGCCTGAATTCAGCAGGAGCAGCTGATTGGTGGTTGGATCAGCCTTCCGGAAAAAAGCCAATCAGCTGTTCCAGGCTGTGGGGATCGCCACAGCCCATCGCTGCCTCCAGGTGTTGCGTTTTTGCCCTCCGCGCGTCACTTTTCTGGCCTCCGCATGTCGCGTTTTTGGGTTCTGCATGCTCCATTTTAGACCCATTACAGGCTGCAGGGATCGCCACAGCACATTGTCTCCTCCACACGCCGTGTTTTTGACCTCTGTATGTCACTTTTTCAGCCTCCGCACACCACGTTTTTGGGCCGTTCCAGGCGGCAGGGGCGGCAATGTGCTGTGGTGATCTGCGCAGCCTGGAAAGGGCCAACCAGAACTTTGAATTGCACCGAGGCATGCATCATCACAGGTGGTCATTGTAGCATCTTGGTACATGCAGGTAAAACTTCAATTTTACAAGTGCATTGGCTCCAAGGTATTATTCAAAGTGTTGGCTATTCCCTACAATGTCCATTATAACACAGAATTGTACTACCTGCAGGACCACCCATCTTCAGTAGTCTCTGCCTGTCTAAAGTACGCACACACCCTTTCTTGAAATAGTGTATCAAGAGACATGTCTTTTAGGTTGCAGCACCTGCCCTGTTGAACTACCTTCCAAGATGTCTCTGATCCTACTAATCTTGCTATTTTCTAAGGCATTAGGTATCAGGAGACCTAGTCTTAAAAGGTGAAATACAAGTTGATATACCCTCAACTGTTTTTGTTGTTGTTAGGATACTGTAATTTGTTTTTATTATATGCCACTTGAAGTATCATTTCTGCAAATTTGGATAATCATATAAATAAATAAACATAGTCTCTGTGCCAAATCTTATTTCTATTTCCCATCCAAAGGAAGGAAGGGTAAAAATTAATTAATATAACTGCAATACTAATAGAAGGGAATATAGGTGGCTCAGAATAAAACTGGGGATTACTTCATGCTGAACTTGGATGTTTTCATGCAGACGTTTCATTATCTGGCTAGTAAAATCTTCATTCTAAAAGGCTTGGAGTTTGCTCTCTGTTTATGTACAGTAGCTTGCCCTATCATTGTATGTATGTGAGGGGTAGTTTTCTCCTTGGTACTTCCTTAATTAGGCTGTTGTTTACTACTTGATTAGTTCACTGCTGGATTGTTTGTTTGATGCTACTCCTGGTGTTAATCCCTGTTTATCTGAGGATTGATTTCTGGCAAGATATGTTCTGATCTTATTGTTTCCTTTTTAGATTTTTTAGTGCCTTTTTTGAATGCTGTGCAAATGTGGTTTTATCTCTATATGCCAATTGATAGCTGATATGTCTGACTGCCAAGTTCCCAGAAATACTTAAGGGATCACCACTCTCGGATTCATAGCAGAGGCTGTAATGCAATGTATAGAAACAATAGCTTTCCCATACGTGCAACTAAAAGTATAACTTTGGCTTGTAGATGACATCTTTGTCATAACCGAAAAGAAATAACTAGGGAATCAACAATCTATAATATCTTTAAGAAATAAAATTAACAAGAGAAAAAGAAAACAAGAGTTGAATAATATTACTTACCACTTCCTCCACTAAGTCTTCTACAATAAGGCCTTGTTCATCTGTACGTAAGTTTGTAACCCACATCCATCCATCTTCCAATTCATTGTGGACAATGAACATGTCTCCTTTAAGGAAACTACAGATGGTTAAGGTAAAATGTATTATTTATTTAAATCAACACTCAAGCGAACAAAGTTACACTTTTATCAACTTGATCTGTCTTTGCAAATTAAATGAATTTCTTATAATCCCCCCCCCCCGAACCATAGGTCACCAACTAGTTATTATGTAGGAAACCTTGATGATCTCATATTTTTATTTTAAATGTGTTTTATATTATATTAAATTTGAAGGAGTCATATTCTGAAATATTGGTGGAAAAACACATTAGAGTGGTATATAAGCCTAAATGCTATTGCTATTGCTAAATGCTATTGCTTCAAAAAACAGTAAGTGTGGAGCAAGAACAGAATATTATTGAGCTCTCCAGAAATCATATATATAGTCACTTTAAACAGAAACCTGGAATATTTCTGTGCATTCCTCAAATTTAAACTTATACCACATTAACTATCTGCATCATTTCCATAAATTTGACTGACATCACTATAAATTTAATGATAAAATAGATTTTACATTGAAACAAAATACTTATTACCATGTTTCCCTGAAAATATAACATGTCCTCATAATACAGCCATGCCACATTTTCCTGGTGGGCAAAAATATAAGCCCCCTCCCCGCATATAAGTCACCTAGACAATCCGCCAGGTTGTGTGCCGCTCACCAACCTAGCTGCTGCCCGGCTCCCACGGCTTGGCGACTTCCAAATGCCAGTGAATAGCGCTCTGCATGGCTGGAGAGGGGGGGGGTTTGCACAAACGGCTGTTCTGCTCTTGCTCACCCGCCTCCCAGCGCACGATGCTTGGCCAGCGCTCATTATGGAGCCAGGACTGCCGCCACCACCATCTCAGCCTGGCTTTTTCCACGCCTTCCAAACCGAGGCTTTCGGCAGTGGTCGCTTTGGGCACACGCTCTATGGTTGTACGCTCTGCAGGCAGCTGGCCCACATATTTTGTATGTAAAAAGAAAATAAGACCCTGTCATATTTTCGGGGAAACACGGTACAGTTTTCCATTATTTTAAATTAATAGAGTGAAGTGGCATTTTAATTCTTACAAAAAAATCTAACAAATATTAAACCCAAATGTACATAGATTATTTATCATTCTAAATTATACCTTATTTCATCTGTTTCTGGCACTTTAGTATATGGCAGAATGGCTCGGACTCTCCTGCGATCCTCTACTGGCTGTAAAAAAAAAGAGAAAGATATTCTGTTTTGAAGAAAAACTTCAGAATTGGTATACTGAATCTAGACAAAATCTCCAACATATTCAGACCCACGATTTATAGACAGCTTCCCCCCACCCCCAATTCCTTCAGTCATAAAATTCTAATTGGCTAGAACCAATTTCAAAACCAATAAAAAGATCAAGATTTTTATCTAGGTTTTGATGTAGCATCAGAAATAAACATAATTTAATAATAAAATAATTAAGGTTTTGTTTGTGATTGGGAAACAGGTTTTAATTAAGATTGTTATAAACAAATATAAAATACTGGCATTTGTGTTAGATATTTGCTGAATTTTTGTAGAATTTAAATAAGTTATCTGAAAAATCTTAGATTTATATTCAAATTGTGATTTATAAAAATAGATTGTATTAAATTTAATTATTGTCATATTATTATTATTATTGTTATTTTTGTTCAAAATTTCTATCTATATCTTTACTATATATCTATGGAGATGGTCAGTCATCCAGGTCATGGTTGTCTCAAAGGTGCTTTTTCAAGAGGCAACTGGACTTTCTTATTTTTCTTTAAAGATCTTTCACTTCTCATCCAAGGAGGTTTTTCAGCTCCAGAAGCTTCTGGGATGAGAAGTGAAATGTCTTCAAAGAAAATCAGAAAGTCTAGTTACATCTTGAAAAGGCACCTTTGGGGCATCTTTATTATACCTGACCTAGTTGACACAAAAGACTATACAAGGTTTTGGAATCTCCAGAACTTTTCATCAGACTTTATTTATAAAAAGAAGAAATAAAGAATCATAGAAGTCCAAAAATACTTTTTTCGCTTCCAGTTGGTTGATTGTAGGTGTTATTTGTATCATGTCATATTGTCTCTTTTCTCCTGAAAACTGTATTGTTCTGTATTCAGTCTATATCACAACTTCTATTCTGGGACTGACTTTGATATAAAGTTCTGGAGAACTTCAAAACTTGTAATTATTCTTTGTCAATCTAATTAATCTTTTAAAGATATTATATGGGCTTATATACGTATGGCATTTAGATCCTCCAAAAAAGTGCAACAAAGCTGTGAATCTAGAAACAGTGATTTTCAGTTTCTTAATTCAATGTATTCTTTTCATCCCATGAATCAGTATTGACTCATGGCAACTGTAGCTTTCTTGACAAGATGTTTGGAAATAGTTTAACACTCCTGCTTCCTAATGCTAAAAGAGTGACTGCCTATAAGGTTATCCAACTGCCTTTTGCCAAAGTAGAACTCATTATCTCCAGGTTTCCCACTTGGTATTTAACCACAATACCAAACTGGTTCAATTCAGTTAATTTCAAATATATAAAAATTCACATTCATATATAAAAAATACATACCTCTGGAGGTGCTACAGGAAACAATAATTTTTCCCCTTTAAGCAAACAAGACACATGGCTGTAATACCCTATTAGATCAGAAAGTGAAGAAAACCGTCGGCCACCAATGTAATAATCGCCACACATTGCAATAATCCTATCAGAGAAAATAATAACCAATATTAGTATAATGTCCTTTTCTATTTTAAAAAAAGACTGCACATATAACAAAACTAGAGGCAGTCCTGACTTAAGGTATATGATTTCAGCAACTGTTTGAAGTTATGATGGCGCTGAACAGTAGATGCTCGTAGTTGTGTTTCTCTCTGCATCCCTGCAGTACTGCCAACTTCCAACAAATAAAATCAGGGAAGCAGGCAGCTATTTGCAAAAGGTGATCACACGACCACAGGACACTGTGACCACATGACATTCATCTAACTACGGCAACTGGGATGTATGGAATTGCTGTCATAAGTTGGTGTGATCATGTGATATCAGGTTCACCGACAAATGCGCGCACGACAAAAGCATGCCGACAAAATCGCAGCAAGATAACTGCAACCTTGAAATTGCGCCCACAACAGCGTGCCCACAACAGCGTGCCCACAACAGCGTGCCGACAAAAGCGCGCCTTCAACAAACAACGCAAAAACAACGTAAGAATCCTAACCCTAACACTGACATTAAACCTAACCCTTAACTTAACCCTAATCGCGCTTTTGTCGGCGCGCTGTTCTGGGCATGATTTCGAGGTCGCAGTTTTCTTGCCGCGATTTTGTCGGCACGCTTTTGTCGTGCGTGCATTTGTCGGGTCACGGTGATATCACACCTTAAAAGCAGATTGCTTAATGACAGTTCCCAGTTCCAAATGGTAAACAAGAATTTGATTTATATTCTAGTCAACTGGCAGCTAAGTTTTTTTAACAGTATAGAAAGATAAAAAGCATAAATTAAAATTAATATTACAATTACTAAGTAATATTTATAAGAACAACCTTATTCTTCCTTTCAGCAAATTAAAGATAATTTAGACTTAGAATAACTTTATTGTTACTTTAAATGGACACTAATCGGTATACATTAAAATGAATTTCACGGGCTTCTGGGGGAGGAGCCTGTCGCCGACGGGAGCTCAACGGAGCTCCTCTCAGAGTTCTGGTCTGTATATCTTATAAGATCTATAGATATCTCCCCTTTCTGGCAGAAAGGGGCAGGGAGAAGGTCAGTCGTTAGGATCTCTTTGTAATTCACAGCCTTTTTTTTCGCTGTGAATGGAGAAGAGGTTCAACATTAGCTGAGCTTTTACTCCAGCCAGTTCTTCGCAGCTGCTTTTTTGCAGCCCTAGGCAGGTTGCCCCCCCCCCCAGGACAAAGCTAAGCTATTTAAAAATTAATCCGGGCGGGGACCATTCCTGAAGAATTTCTTCTATTATTATCCAAAATACCAGCTTCAATTTTGTAAAAGGCTCCCTTTTCTAGCTGCGTCACAAGATGGCGATCTTATAGCTTTTGTGTTTGATGTGACGTACTTAGTCAGCCCTACTCTCCTGAAGGCTTCTCCGTATTAACTGTTAAAAGATTAACTGAGGGGAGCAGAGACTTTGATTGTTGGCTTGCTTGATCGCTTGTTTTTATTTTTTATTTTTTTTGGAATGGCTCCCAAATCTAAGCAGAAGCGCTTCCTTAATAACACATCTCAAAAAATTGCTATGAAGTCGCTGCCCTTGCCTCCTACACCCTCCACTGGAGATTTGTTAACACAAGAATTTCTTCTCAAAACGCTTAATAATTTCAGACAGGAAATTAATCAACTGATATCGGATTTATATGATCAATTTGATGCTAAAATTGCTCAAGCAAAGGAGGATATGATCGGAGTAATGACAGTTATGACAGATTATATTGCTGAACCGGAGGATAAATTGGAACTTTTGGAAGAAACCAACTCTAATTTGACATCCAAAATCCAAACGTTACAACAGGAAATTGAAAATGCTCAAAAACAACTTGTCATGATAAATTATAATAAGACTGCGTTTGCAATAAGAGTTAGAGGACTGCGTGAAAAGGAACAGGAGAATTTGAAACAGATCTTCTTTGAGGCTCTTAGCCGCTCGGTGGGAAGTCCGGGACTTAACTTTGATTGGCAGATCCAAAAAATTTACCGCCAGAATTCGTGGGTAGCAAAACAGCGACAGCTTCCGAGGGACATAATTATATATTTCACCACAAGGGAATCCAGAAATGTGATAATACAGAGGCTTTACAACAAGAGGCTGAGAATTGATGGACAGGACTTGATTGTTTTTAAAGAAATACCATCTCAAATATTAAGAGCAAGGAGAGACTACATTTTCTTAACTGAAGAACTCAGAAATTCTCAGATTCCATACAAATGGGAAGTCCCGGCTGGCATTACAGTTACATTTGAGAATCAAAAACATCACTTTAACTCTGTCTGTGAAGCCTGAGAATTTTATTACAAGACTCTGAAGGCGGGACTTCCTGATTCATCCGGACCTGGAGAGAGACAAGGAGAAGGAGAAGACAAGCAGCGGGACACGTGGCCACAAGGCGGAGGGTGTTGCTTTCCTCTTCCGGAAGGGCAGAAGAGTAAAGAATAAAGACTTAGCGATGCTTTTAAAACTTCATGATTTCTGCCTGGTATAAAATGGAAAAGTTGTACATCGATGATGAGATATGGAGGCTGAAAGAAGCGCTGCTGATTGTGGACATATATTGTATATAAGATTTGTTTGAACTCTAACTCAAATTGCGCATGAATTATTTTCCTAGGCGAGGAGAGCGGAGATCTCAATCTTTTTGAGTTGTGGTTTGGGACGAACGGAGTTGGGAGCTGCGTGGGAGATGGAAGGGTAGCGAAAGCTTAACTAGACTACTTGGGGCTAGAATGCAAGCTGATGTTTGTATGAATTGCTATTTCAATATAAGGTTAAGAAAGATTAGTCAGAGAGTCTCCAGGAAGGTGGAGTAAATATGTGAGGAGCAATGGACGTGGATAAAATATATATGTGGACATGGGTAAAGGCAGGGTGGAAGGTAAAAAATTTACACGTGGATGTGGGTAAGGACAGAATGGGAGGTGTTGGAAATGAAAAATGAAAGAAGTACTTGAGTTTAATGGTTTTATAGAAAGGTTTGGATATTTGGATAAAAAAGAGATAAATTAAAGGTCTGAATAGATAGATAAAGCAATGAGACCTTTAGTTGGAGAACCCCAATTGATTAACTTACCTGGCTCTAATAGAGTTTGAAACCCTGCAAGTAATAAAATAACCGAAATTTGGAATGAGGCACATTGTTTAAGATTTACAGATGATGGGAAGCTGTGTTAATGTAGCGGGTTTATTGATCTTTCTTGTTTTTCTTTTTTTTGTGTGTCTTTTTCTTTCTATTTTTTACTATTTCCCCCTTTTTTTTTCTTTTTTCTTTTTTTTTTTATCTTTTAACTTTAAAGTTAGTTGGTCTTATTACACTCCAGTGCTTGTTAAAGAACTATGCCGGGTATGGGACCTGGGAAGCCGTAAGGGGGTTAGGGAGGGGGGATTATAGGGGGGAGGGGGGAGGGTGGAAATACAGTTTCAATTCTTAGAACAATAAGAATGCACTTGTATACTGTTGCTCGCTTTTCTTTTCTTTTTCTTTCATTTTCTAAAAAATAAACTGAATAGATTAATTGTAGGGATACACCAAAGTGAGGAGTAGAGGGAAAGAAGAGGGAGAAGTAAAGAGGGAGTGAGAGGGGAATGTAAGGAGGGTGAGATGGAGGGAGGGGGAGATGTCTGAGGGGGAAGGGAAGTAGAAGAGGGGAATGTTGGAGGGGAGAAATGAAAGTTGGAGGGGGAGAAGAAAGGGTGTATGGGGGATTGAAGTGTTATGTTGGTTTTTTATGGTGGATTTTTTTTCCTTTTTTTTTTGTTTTTTTGTTACGCACAGTATATAAGTGATTGTATAAAATGAAAATGAAAATGAAATAAAAAATATGGTAATAAAATGAAATTTCACTGTATACAGCTCTCCAAGGGTTACTACCTCCAATGTACTCTACATGACAAAAATAAATAAATAAATACAAAATTATGCATATACCCACATATATTATATGACATGGAAAAATACACAGTCTAGTCAATTTATTTTCAAAATAATGTAAAGACAGATTTCTTTTGAGAATTGTGTCTAGAACATTACCCTACATTAAACAAAGCCGCATGTTTAAAAAACTGACAGCTGTAGAACATGTGGCTAAACTCTCAGCAGCTGCGATTCTTCAAGCAAGATAAGCAACCCTTCTTGATTCTTTCCAACATTTAAAAATTAATCTCCTTGATTTAAAATTAGAAATTATATCAAGTATATATGCTAGTAAATATGTGTTTGATATACGTTTTACAATATTTACAAGTTCATGGAATGGTTAATAGTCAAAGAAAGCTCATCTTACCACAATATTTTACAAATGAAAATATTTTAATGCACACTACAACTTCATCTTCTAGCCCCAGTAGTCAATAAAAGAACAATGATGGAAGGAATAAAAATTTGGTGGGAGGAGTTAAAAATAAGAATAACAAACAGGGGAAGTGGCCAATTCTCTATTAAAAGTAATGAATAGCTTATTAATATTTGCACTCTGCTTGAATTACAGGTGGATTTTCCATGGCACATTCTAATACTTGCAAAGAGATATTGATTAAAAAAACTGTCAATATTTGATATTAACTGAATATGTAAACTGTGCATACCCCATCAGCCAAAGAGATTTTTCACAAATGTTTTGAAATTTGTGAACAAGTTTGTGAACCACATAGTCACTACCCTTAAAAACAGGGGGCCCAAACCCCCAGGCCGCACAAGCGATGGGTGAGCGCTTCTGATGCTCCATTTGTGTGACTAGCAATTGTACACAAGCGCATGCACCTACCACTCACACAGAATCATCCCCCCCACTGGTTCGCCAAGTGGGAAAGGATGCGGATTGCTGCCTTTTATAGGAGTTTATAGGAGTACAGTTTTCAATTTCAAAAACAAACATTCACTCACCTAAAGTGATTAACAACATTGGTTTTGCTCAGAAATGAAAGCACAAATGACCCAGGCCTTCGATCACTCTCTCGAATAAGGTAACTTCCAGGTTTTCCTGCTTGTCGAAGACGTTCTTCTGCAATTGTTCTGTCAAGTTTTCCATGATACCATCTGAAAACCGAAGCATTAAGGCATGATATATTCAATCTATTCAATCAATTTAGCAGAGCATCTGGACCTGAAAATCCTGGATAAAATATCTGTCATCCATTTTTCTTACAGGCTGATGCAAGTGAATGACAAGTTTATTCCTAATGTAATACTGTTAACAGAAATCTAAAAGTAATAATTATTATAGTTGTTTCATTTTTAAAAAATTTAATGCATTTTATTTTAAAACAGGCATTAAAACTTCACTGATTCTTGCACTTCTGGATAATTTTTTCAGCAAACTAGGATCTGGACACTGCAAAACTCCTATTCTTCTGAACTTCCTTTGGGAGATAGGACATACTCTTCTACAGTGCTGCTCTTCCTTTTTTAGGTTATTATTCCAGTCTTGGGTGAGGGGGAGAAAGATCTCCTTGGGGACTTCTACTTTGTTAAGTTCTCTCTGCTCTCCACTTCTTTTTAACAACTACATGAAGCCACAAGAGAAGTGAGGGCGTCATCTGTTGGCAGAGGATGTGAAATATGCTTCTGATAAGCAGTTTATAAATATGCTTATACAGCATAAGTGTTGATCCAGTCCCTGGAGATTGTCACATGAAGTCCTGAATGAATACCTGCAAACTGGACTGAATTTTGTTTATATGGACCAAATATTTCCACAAAAATATATTTGACTCTTGACTCTGAAAGGAATTTTATTCCCATTCAGACATAGTTTGCAAGACTAAGCGTCCTCCTGTGGACTAAACTCTCGACTGATTAGAAGGTGGTACTGCAGCTAGTATGGTTTTTGTACAGCTATGTCTTACTTGCCAATTCTAGCTATTTCTGGATTAGGAAACCCTGTTCAATCACTTGTGACTCAGTTACCTCCTGTTTAGATTGCTGCAATATGCTGTATATGGGGTATCCTCAGGAATCATAGGTAAAGTTAGCATAAGTTCAGAAAGTACAATAAGTACAAAATGCAGTCCAAGTGACCAGGTATTTTGATCACTGTTACATTTTCTGGAATCTGCTGCCTATGGAGATCCAGTCTTCTCCTCATATATTTAGACAACAGTTAAGGTGTAGTTATTCTATCAAACTAAGGAGACAGGTGTGTTGTGATTAAAGATCTGAATTCAGCAGACATTTATATTATACATTGTATATTCTCTTTCTTGTATTATTTGATAGCTATGGTTATTTTATCAGTGGGTTTATTTACTATTTTGTGAAAGGTTGACTTGGTGATGTTTTTGATTACTAGCTGCTTTTATGAATAGGTGGTATATCGACAAAGCAAATAAATGAATAATAGATTTCCCAGAGGAGGCATATGGCTGTCTAGTTCTGCATCAGTTTCGCCCTCCAAGCTATTTTTTCAATCCTGAAAGAATTTAAAAATTTTCTTTTGAGGTACATATAATCCTTGACTTATGACCACCATCAATGGAAATTTTCCATTGCTGAGAAAGACAACTGTTTTGCCTAGTTTTCTTGTCACAGTTTTTAAGTGAATCACTGTATTTAAGTTAGCTAAGTGAATCTTGCTTTCCCCATTGACTTTGCTTGTCAGGGAGTCACAAATAAATTATCACATGACCTTGAGACACTGTAACCATCATAAATACATGCCAGTTGCCAAGCATCTAAATTTTAACAAAGTGACCACAGAGATGCTACTACAGTTGCAAGTATGAAAAACAGTAATGAGTCATTTTTTTCAGTGCTGTTGTAACTTTGAAGAGTCACTAAATGATTGGCTGTAAGTTAAACACTACCTGTATCCACCTGAACTTTTCATAATGTAAACATGACAAAAATTTAATTTCAACACAATTATGAATATTGCATCAAAACTAAACTTGAAATTCATTTACCCTTCCCTATAGTTCCAAAATTAAATGTATCAAACTAATATTTCCAAACAAAATACTCTTGGAATATGTTCTCAGTATTTTAGTATGTTGCTAGATCATATACATCAGACTGCAAATTTACTTGCATCTTGAAATCTCAAAAACACATTTTGGAAAATAGCTTTCAATTTTAAATCATCCTCTGTACTTACAACTGCACTATCAAGTACCGTATTACAAAATATTTTTACATATAGGGCTTAATATCTTCATTCTACCATATAGAAATAATTTTCTCAGGAGGTTATTAATATATCATTACAGGATTGTTGTGAGAAAAATGAGGAAAGTGTGTTGGATATATTCATCATATGTAGTTATTTGCAAAAATTTATAACAGGATATAAATTATATAAATAATTGAATTGAATTGAATTTATTGCATTTATATGTCGCCCTTTTCCCCGAAGGGGACTCAGGGCGGCTCACAATCCAAGTCAGGGAAGGGGGTACAGATAAGGGATAAAAAGACGAACAGAACAATACACAGTTTAAAAGCACACAACAACCATACCATTCGAGGGGGGGGGCAAAAGTTCTTTAGCCCCAGGCCTGTCGGAACAGCCAGGTTTTAAGGGCTTTGCGGAAGGCCTGGAGGGTGGTAAGGGTTCGAATCTCCACGGGGAGCTCATTCCAGAGGGTCGAAGCAGCCACAGAGAAGGCTCTCTTCCGGGTAGTCGCCAGTTGGCATTGGCCGGCGGATGGAATTCGGAGGAGGCCTAATCTGTGGGATCTAATCAGTCTATTGGAGGTAATTGGCAGCAAGCGGTCTCTCAAGTACCCATGTCCAATACCATGAAGGGCTTTATAAGTGACGACTAGCGCCGTGAAGCGTATCCGAAGACCAATAGGCAGCCAGTGCAGCTCGCGGAGGATAGGTTTTACATGGGTGAACTGAGGTGCACCCATGATCGCTCGCGCGGCTGCATTCTGGACAAGCTGAAGTCTCCGAATGCTCTTCAAGGGCTGCCCCATGTAGAACATGTTGCAGTAGTCCAGTCTAGAGGTCACAAGGGCATGAGTGACTGTTGTGAGGGCCTCCCGGTTCAGGTAGGGACGCAACTGGTGCACCAGGCGAACCTGGGCAAATGCCCCCCTGGTCACAGCCGACAAATGGTGTTCGAAAGTCAGCTGTGGATCCAGGAGGACTCCCAAATTGCGAACCCTTTCTGAGGGGCGTACTGTTTGACCCCCCAGCCTGAGAGACGGAAAACTTGGCCAATTAGTAGGAGGGAAACACACCAGCCACTCGGTCTTATCCGGATTGAGTACAAGCTTGTTAACCCCCATCCAGACCCTAACAGCCTCGAGGCACTGGCAAATTGCATCCAGAAAGTATACTAAATATCTGTACAAGTCATCCTGAATCACTTCTACAAAGGAAAAGTATACCAAGTATCACTTTAAAATTTTACATTATTAAGACAAGATCAATTAAATTTTGCTAGTGATAATCTTTTTCTATATATAGTATGGGCATAATTACTAATTTTCCCTTTAAAAAAATTAAAACCAAATTAATTCCATCTACCACTCTACTTATCAAAAGAAAATCTTGCCCTACTGAAAAAACACTTGCATTTAATTCCATAGATGATATAATAATTTTTGTAGCACTTTTCAGTTTAAAAAGATGGTGGCCAGTATTCATTTATTGTATTTATTGTTCATATTAATTTCAATATTGCATTATTGTCTTTTCCATGGGATATTTATATCTTACAGTTTTATACATAACCAAGCATAAAACATATATAAAGTTTACCTAGACCAGTATGTCATTGAATTTGATATATACAACAGCTCTTTTCAAAATGTTACTTCAAATATATTTTTCAGATTACACAGTAACTACAATAATTATTAAAACTATGCAAATAGTTTAATAATTTTATAGTGATTCTATATGTTGACTTAAAAGTCAAGCTCCACAGAGTTTGTGTGTCCAAGTATACTGAGAGGTAGTCCTTGCTTATGACCACAACTGAGTCCAAAATTTATGTTGGTAAATAAGATTTGTTAAGTGCCCCATTTTACAACCTTTTTTTGCCAGAACTGTTAACTGAATCACTGCAGTCATTAAGTTACTATCATAGTTTTTAAGTGAATCTGGCTTCCCCATTGACTTTGCTTGTTAGAAGGTCGCAAAAAGGTGATCACATGATCCCAGGACACTGCAAAGGTAATAAATATGAATAAGTTGTTAAGCATCTGAATTTTGATTACATGGCCATGGGGATGCTACGGTGGTCATAAGTGTAAAAATGGTCATGTCACTTTTTTCAGTTATGTAATGGGTACCTGAGAGACCGCCTCCTGCCGATTACCTCTCTCAGACCAATTAGATCGCACAGGTTGGGTCTCCTCCAGATTCCATCTGCCAGCCAATGTCAGCTGGCGACTCCCCGGGGGAGAGCCTTCTCTGTTGCAGCTCCGGCCCTCTGGAACGAGCTCCCTGTTGAGATCCGGATCCTTACTACCCTCCCGGCCTTCCGCAAAGCCACCAAGTCCTGGCTGTTCCAGCAGGCTGGAGGGAGCTGAGAAGCATCTACCTCCATAGAAATTGTGAATGTTGGTTTTGTTTTTAATATGTTGTCTTTGTCTTGTTCCCCCCTTTCCCTTGTCTTTTCTAAGCCGCCCGGAGTCCTCCGGGAGTGGGCGGCATACAAGACAAATAAATAAATAATAATAATAATAATGTTGTAATTTTGAACGGTCACTAAGTGAACTGTTGTAAATCAAGAACTACCTGTATAGTAACCAGGCAGAGCTATGCAATGGAAGCAGAGGAAAAAGAATCTGTTGTAAAGGACCACCAAATCTAAATTCCAACTGACACCAACTGGGTGGGGGCAATGGGGTGAGGTGGGGGCACACAATTTTCCACTTTTTCATTAGCATGATTTTTCCAGGGTTGGAATATTTCAGGGATTTGTCTAGGCAACATATACATTTTCAATTTCCCAATCCTCCCTAAATTACCACATTTCATTTCTTGCACTATCATATCACAGTGGTTGTCAACAAATAGTGCAGAAAGTCTCTGTGAGCAGACCTCCCACAATGACTACAAAGAAGTAAAGATCTGTAGGTGTACAGTATCTGGATCTAGCATGGGCACTTTCTATTCCTATTGGCAGCTCCTCTGTCCCTTAATTTAGAAAACAGACATTGGTTAAGGAAGTAAAAAAGCAGTGGTTATATATCCTATTGCCATCCCCTCAATTCTAAGAGGTATTTTCCTATGCCTGCACAAGTAACATGCAAGTCCAGGAAATAGAATGGTTCCTTTAAGGAACAACCTGTCCAAAGATAAGGTATCTTTTTCAGATCCAAATACTTCTCACCTTTATGAAGCCACTGTATCTAACAGCTCCAGTGATATTACCTTAACACTTCTATAGTTATCCTGTTAATAAAGCAGCTGCACACATATTTAAAATAAAAAAAAATATCAATGAATTTATATAGCAGCCATCTGATCAAAAGTGACTCTGTGGTGGTATACATAATAGCATAGTTAACTTCTAAGGGATCTAAGGGAGTAATTGGGTACACAGATTATCCATTAATAAAAATTTATTAAACTTCTATGCTGCCCAACTTAATTATTCATGTACGCCACCCAACTCTTGACAATCAAATAACTGCCTTAAATCAATAAAAGATAAAGGCATTACCCCTAAATGTTCATTTAATCTATTTTCACCGCAATAAGCAATGACATCATTCAAATGTCAGAAATTATCTCATTTTTATAAATTCATATTATATGCATAATGTAAACATAATGTAACATAATGTAAGTGCTTCTCTTGAAGTATTTGGATGCAGATAATTTGTCCTTTATTTTTCAAGGCAAAATCTTCTCAGGAATAGTATTTTTATAAAAACGTTTATAAGGTAAGGCTACTACTAGAAGAATACAATACATAGATTCAAAATAGTTATAATTAGTCACCGACAAGTGTCTCTTTTTCAGGGAAGGAGCACACTAGGTGATTGGATACATTCATGTGTCTCTTTTTCAGGAAAGGAGCACACTAAGTGACTGGATACATTCATGTGTCTCTTTTTCAGTGAAGGAGCACACTAGGTGCTTGGATACATTCAAGATTTTCCAGAAAGGCGCTACATCATTTCAATTTTGCAGCTATGCTAGGTTTATTATGGCATCAGCTATGATCATCCTAAATAAAACATCTCTGTTTTATGTTATAATAGTTTTGAACTTAGAAATAGTATTGGGTTCAAACATCATTTTAGCAAATTAGGCAGTAGAGCAACTATGTGCCACTTCAATAAACTCAATTGTTAATAGATGAGCAATTTTTAGTTTTATGCAATGTCCTGCTCATAAAAGGAAGACTGAAGTCTCTTTGGAAATAAGAAGTCACTGGATTATACACTAGCTGCAGTGAATGAGATGAAGCATATTTTGCCTCCTTTGAAAAGCTAAACTACTTCCCATTGTTTTTTTTTAAAAAAATACACAGCAGAAAGCTGGTTTAAAGCTTTGCAATTGTAAGTACCTAAAGCTTCTCAGTCCCCACATGAACCTGTTCTGATGTCAGGATCAACATCTCTGCCCCTTTCAAAGTTAATCCATTATCAGAATACACAACATCATTTCTTTCATTCATTAGAAAATACCTATTTAAAAAAAATATTGCCTAAACTCGATAGTGACACTTTTAATGTCACTACCATAGGTTATCATATGCAAAGAGTGATACACTGTATTTATTTATATTAGTTATTTCAGAGAGATGTTATTATTTTTTCCTATTTTTACGTCTATGAAAAGCTTTGAACACAAAGTGTGTGTTACCACTTACCATGGTACCACAGAAACCTTTATATGCAGAAAATGTTATAGTTAAAAGAGAAACAAGTCTCATAGGCCATTTTTGGTTTCAGTCATGGATTCCTTAGATAAAAATATTGAGGACTGTTAAAGCTACGGTTAAGCTTTCGGAAAACGCCCACTTTGGGAAGCTTTAGGCAAAAACGAAGGAAACGTGTCAAATGCGAGCTTATTATTATTTTCAAGCGAAGAGAAGGTGGGGGGAGAATTCTTAGGTTTTCATTTTTTTCCAGGCAATCAGGCAGTTGACTAAGCAGCTTCCAACGGGATGCGGGAAGAGAAAGAGGCGGCGCAAAGAAACTTTCGGGACTTGCTCAGAGTTTGACATACACAACACACTTCCACCGGGTGCGGTGCTAGAAACCGAGACTTTTGGGAAGGATCCTCAGCTGACTCCTTAGCCTGGATGGGGGGTGGATGGAAGGCATACTCACAGGTTCGTGGGGGGCGCGTTCAGTGGGATGGCCACCTCCTCTTCTTCATACTCGGGCCCGTCGAGAGAGTCGCCTTCATCCACGGTGCTCAGTCCTCCGGCCGGAAGCGGCGGCTGCGGAGGCGGCGGCAGAGGAGGGAAGCTCCCGACAGTATTGACGGCGGTGCTACCGCCGCCGCCGCCGCCGCTGCTCTCGGAAAGCGGTAGCGTCGCCGCTAGCGGCCCCTTGGACATCTCCGCAGGGGCAGGCCTGGAGCCCACCGCGAGCGAGCCCGGGGCGGGACAAGCACTCAGGCCGGAGCCTCCCAGAAGAACCGCCGCCGCCGTCTTGTTGCTCCCGCTGCGGGAGGCTGCGTTGGCGGCGGGTGGGCAATGTCCCCCCGCTTCTCCGGCCGCTCCCGAGCTCCCCTCTTCGCCGCCAGCCTCGGCCGCCGCCATCATGCTGCTCCGGCTCCTCCCACCCCTTCCCCGCCTTTAATGGGACAGCCCGCAGCCGGGAGGAGGCGGCCGAGAGGCACAGAGAAAAGAGAGCTGTTCCCCGCCTTCGCCTCTCAGCGGGGAAGGGAGGGAACCGGTGGACCTGAGCTGCCTCAGGCGCGGAATGGGAACAATGGCAGAGCCGCCCGGTAGCCAAAACTCAAGTCAGTTCCTGAGGGTGGGTGGGGGGGGAAGCGTGACATTCCTCCTCTGGCACCGAAGGCTGCGGCTCTTTCAGCGCCTCACGCGCTCCCTCAGCCAGCCTCCCTTGGACTCACTGTGGGCTGCTGTGAGGCGGCAGCGCCCCTAGTCTTTCCACTTGCCGCTCCTCTCCTCCACACACACACCCTCCGACTTTTTTTCCCAGGCGCATGCGCGTCCCTTCGGCCGCCACTGTTTGCCACGAGGAAAAGCACGGGAAGAACTTCTGCGGCAGCGGCGGGGCAGTTCTCGGGGCAAGCTGGGCTTTCGGAGAGGGCAGGAGGCGCCCCCGGTCCCGTTGGGAAAGGAAGACGCGATCAGGAACTCAGGGAGTGCCGCGTTTCCCAGTGTCAGAACTCGGAAAGAGATTGGCAGAGGAAACAGCGCAGTCTACCAGTTTAATCGGATTGCGGAGACAGAGTGAGAGTTCGTGGGCTATAAAGGGCTTCCCTGACTGTCGGCTGACTGCAGTTTGTCAGTTCGAATCTCACCGGGGTCAAGGTTGATTCACCCATCCATCCTTCCGAGGTTGACAAAATGAGGACCCCGATTGTTGGGGCCAATATGCTGACTCTGTAAACAACTTAGAGAGGGCTGTAAAACACTGTGAAGCGGTATATATGCAGAGGTAGTATTCAACAGGTTCTGATCAGTTCTGGAGAACAGATAGCGGACATTTTGAGTAGTTGGCCCCATCCATTCTCTGGCTCCCGAGTCCCAGCTGATCGGCAAGAAATTGGGATTTTGCTGTATCCTTCCCCTGCCACGGCCACCAAGGCACACCCACAGAACCAGTAATAAAAAATCCCACCAATGTAGATGCTATTGCTATTTCTAAGAGGCACAAAAAGGTTTCTTGCCTATGAAAACCTCTGTCATATTTTAAATAGGTCCTATTTTTTTGGTTTGGTGCAACTGCTGCATTTGACTAGTTAAGGCGAGGCAAAGAAAAATGCTTCATTGCCCCTGCAATGGGTATCGTGGTACAGATCAGTCTTTCTCAACTTTGGCAACTTGAAGTCCACATCCCTTGATGTTGCTAAGGTTGAGAAACACTGATAAAAATGAATCAGTGTGTGTGGCAAGTGTGTGTGGCAATGGTTTTTGCCTCTGGTCCACAAAATGCAAGCAAGTTAAATGTGATAATATACCTCAAGATTGTGCTCTAATGTGCTGTTTTCCTGCTTGCTGCAATTTACAAATAGGATTATTGCTGGCCTTGGTCCCATCAGCCCAAGCTTGGATGTAACCCCAGTAAGATGTCATCAAGGTCAGCAAACAGGTCTGTATTTATTTATTTGTGCATAAACCTCTCTGTGCAGCTGAATCTTACATCAAAGGCTGCTTGGCTATTACTGGGTGCAGAAACATCTGTCCATCTGTTATGGACGTATTTATTCATTTTTCAAAGTTGATAGCCTGCCCAATTCAAAACACTTTGGGCAGGTTACTGTATGTTGAAATTAAGAGCTGCCATAAAAGAAAAATACAAAAACAGTAACAATAAATCAACCAAGTAATATATCAGCCCTTCCCCCAAGAGTGCATGGATAAGGTTGGCAGAAATTGCAGCATTCCAGGCACTAGAGCTGGAGCCAAGACATTCTTTGTATCTCATTCTGTAATGCCAAAGGTATAAGTTGCGTTAAAGTATTGTAGTTATTTTCAAAATTATTTCATCTGAGGCTGTATGTTAATATATTAATATATTCCTATTTAGTTTTTCAGAAATGTATTTTGCTAAAAACTGTTGTGGGCCAGAACCCATGACCGGCCATGGCCTGTTTGCAATTGGGCCGCGTGAGTGGCTGGGTGGTGTGCGTGGATGCCCTCAGCCCCACTCGTGTGAGCCATAGGTACTCACCTGTGAATGTGCCCACCCCTCCCACAAAACCTTCTTCTCTTTTCCCCCCTCCCTTCCATTCTGGGCCATCAACCCAGAAAGGGTGGGGAACTGTGCTGTAGGTGATATAGAACAGTGATGGCTAACCTTTTTGCCATCATATGCCAAAAGTGGGGGGAGTGCAGGGAGGTGCCGTGCACATGTGTGTCCACACCCATAATTCTATGTGCCCGCCTTCCATGCATGCACCCGCAACCCCCCATTCTCCCCCTGCTTTTGGCACATGATGGCATGGTGGACCTGTTTTTTGCTCTCCTCAGACCCCAGAGCCTTTCTAGGAGCCTGGGGAGGCCAGAAACGACCCATTTGCTGACTTCTGGTAGGACTGGAAAGTCCGTTTTCCATTCTTCCCATGCTCCAGAGCCTTTGCCTGGGAAGGACAAAAATGGCCTCTCCCCCTGGTGGCCCACTGGAGGGTGAAAACAGCCTATTTCCCCCTGGTCTTCCACAACAAGCCCCAATTACTCATGTGGCTTTTTGGGAAAATTAATTGCCCACCCCTGGTTTATAGGAACCAAGCAAGAGAAATAATCAGCACCCACTAGCATTTTTATTTTTATTTTGAATAACCTATAATAGGTTCTACATTATACTGGAACCTTTCTGGTCCAGTTCTGAAATAATGGTTGAACTTCAGAGTGGTTGTGATAAGGATGGGTAATGTTTTTCTCTATTTTTTTTCTTGTTGAAAATGGGACTGGATGAAGAAAGGAAGGTAGAAAGAAAGGAAAGTACAAAGGAGCTAATGAAACTTTCCACTTCTATGCATCTTGCATGCTTTCTTCTGTGTTTAATATTTTCTAATTTAAGATGTTAGTTATCACAGGAAAGGGAAAAATATTGTATGAAGAAAAATGCTTTCATTAACAACAGCAAAGCTCTGTAATGTTATGAGATAACACCACTAAACATAAGCTTCATACAAAATTAATTTAGAAAGAAGGAAAAACAGGAAATTGGTGAAAGGAGAATTTAAAGCAGAAGTCCCTAATCCCCGGGCCACAGCCCAGTACCATGCCATGGCCGATTCAGAATTGGGCTGTACGAGCAGTGGGTCGGAGCACACGCAAGCACACAACTTGACTTGCATGAGTGGTAGGACAGCACACACAGAGCTTGACTAGTGCAAGTAGTGGGCTGGTGTGCACGTTTACAGTTGTACTTGCATGAATGGCAGGCCGGCGCACACTGCCAAACATGCATGTGCATTCTGCCTGCCACTTGTGTGGGCCTGTTCCTCTCTCTTCCCCTTGCAGGGCCTCCAAACCCTAAAGGTTGAGGACTGCTGATCCAAGGCGCTCTAAAATCTTAATATACTTTTATCCAAATTGTAGAATTGTTGGTGTTAGTTGATTAAGTGGTGGTTAAGAAAATGCTGTGGCCATTAAGTGAATCTGTTTTATCCAATGGGTTGTTTTTGTCAGAAACTGGAAGCAAACTCCAGCAAATGGTGTAAAATATCAACAATCACTTTCATGTGGGACTCTGCAAACGGCCATAAATGTGAACTGATTGTCAAGTGCTCAAAATGCAGTCATGTCAGCACAGGATGGTGTGGACCTCATAACTTTAAAATCAGGCCACAAGTAGCTTTTGGAGGTCTGCCATAACTTTGAATGGTTGCTAAATAACCGGTTGTAAGTTGAAAACTACCTGTATGTCTGTTCTAAGCAGTTGCACAAAGAAAATGTTCATGCATATAAATTAAGCTATGTAAGCCCCCAAAAATAGTTCATTTTTAATGAAGTGGTATTAACACAATTATATACTGCCTCTTTATGATCTAGGAGTGTTAGAATTTATGACAGATGTCAAAGTAAATTGTTAACTTGCTTTATTCTTCAAGTAGTTTCAGTTACAAAGGAGAAGTGAATTTAGGAAATGAGAGGCTTCAGATTAGCAAGATGTATAAAATGGCAAGTGCAATACATGTAAATAGTATAGCTATGCAACTTGTAGCATATTGACGATCTTTTTTCTGTCAACAAATTGATTAATTATTGCAAAAAAAAGATGGAACTATACATGGAATGTAAATAATGCCATCTAAGCAGTCATTGCTTTTTGGAATCTTGCCTCATTGGAGACTAGTACATAAAAATTGTATTATATTTAGAACAATGTTGAGAAAATAGTTATGGTACTAAAACATATAGCCAGTTAATGAATGCATTTAGTATCCAGGCGTCTTCCTTGTTTTACCTTATCTTATCAAACATCCTCCTATAAAAAATGCAGTCTATACTGATTTAAATGGTCTGAAAAAATATTTAGAAGCTCTTAATACAAAAATGACATATCTGCAGGTCAGATATGGATTGTGGATTATTCATCAACACATTTTTTTACAGGTATAATGGTTCAGCCACAAAACATAGCACAGCATAAAAAAATAATTTACTGGTTCGGGTAGAAAGAGGCAGGAAGAGAAATACTTTGAACAAGCTTAGTAGGTACTTGCGACCAATAAAGTATATCTCTAAACCTTTCTGAAAATTCATATTGTTTTTTTACAATGCCTCAAAAAACCTTTAGGGGAAAACTGCCCTTTTCAAAAAAGTTCAACATTCTGAAATCAGGTTAAAAATATACTTGGCAAATTCTATTCAGAACTGCATTTAGAATGTATGAAGTATTTTTTACCTGCAGAACTATGTCTTGATTTTTACCAATATAACCACTCTGATTTACAAGTTGCATTATTTGCCTTTGGGCCTTTCCTCTACTTGGTTTCATGTAAAATATTAATGCAAATGCCATTATATTTAATCATACCCCTATGGTGCCATTAAACTTTCAAAGCACAGAACAGTTGTGAGATATTATTAATTAGGTTACAGTTAAATTGTGGTCCATTTACTGTTCTCTAGAGAGGCAAATGGCTGTAGTCACATGACCTTAATTCAGGTTGTGTAGAAATACAGCAAAACAAATAATAAATTCTTTATGATCTGCTGTTTGGGAATACAATACGCAGTAGCCTCCTAAATGTGTAATTTGAGTTTGGAATAGAAAGATAGTACATAAGTAAATATAATGCAATCATATGTGAAATAAATGCTGTTAGCTATAAAATGGTATAGTACCAGAATATGAGGACTTCAACAATATAAATAAACATTGAAATATATGACTAAATGCATTTATTGCATGTTGCATAGTTTTTAGGTTTCTATCCTTCTCTGACCTAGTGACCACTAGGTGTATTCGGATTATAACTCAGAATTCCTAACCAATGCATTCGTAACTAGAAATTTTGAAAGTAAAACTCTCAAATATCCAATAGGCAGCTGATCAGTTGGGATAAACTTGATTCATCTTTTTCAGTTTTCCCTGACATAAGGCCTTTTTCTATGCTTTCTGCCATTTTATCTTTTTAAGTGAGAGTGAAAGTTCCATTCGCATGTTGTTATGGTATGCTTTAAGAAAAAGAAAAAGAAATAACTGCGAGTATGCTCAAAGCATTTTTTAGATTTCCATGACAAAATATTTTTTCCTGAGTAACACTTCATCGGATATTATGTAACATTTAAATCCCCATTTTTAAAAAATCATCTTTTCTTTCTGTCATTCCTCTAAACCTCACAGGTACTTGTGGTTGTTGATCTTTCATGCTCTGCAGATGAAAGTAAATGAATTCCAAAGAAAAGAGAAGCTGAATCATCAGACATAAGCATGCTATTCTTATTATCTTGGCACCTAAGCAAAGGCAAAATTTTCCTTTCAAATACCACTGTGTGGCAGCTGTGACTGTCCTTAATGAGTGTTTTACTTAAAATAGACAGAAACTGGGAAGGCTTAAATGGGAACGATACCAAGAAAACAGACCAACCAGCCAGATGGTGAGTGCTTCCAGTGGGGTGGGGGGAGAGGCGGATTGTGAAAGAGTCAAATCACAGCAATTAACAGGGAATAAAGGGACATGTGGGAGCACTTACACTTTTGTGAAACACTCTTGTTTTTCATCATCCCCTACACATTTATATGTATGCATATGTAATTATATCTGACAGACAGGTTGAGTATTTATTTTTGGTCTGTTACAACTATTTTAATTATTCCCAGCCACATTAAATCTTCCATTTGAAATGAGGTGCATTTTTTCCCAATGCAATTCCTAAATTGTGATATTAATTGCAAATGTTTAATGATTTTTATCAACCAAATTAATAGCAACATTTGTTTCTATGCAATGAGTATGAAATTAATAACTAAGAAAGGATTCATTCTCTCCATGTTTTTGCTGACAATTTTTGGCAATATTCATTAACCAGTTGCCTTTGAAGAACAGGAAATAAATCCTGTTAAGGATTTAGTATCACAATATACACAACAAGCATACTAAAAGTGCATGATACAAAGCACCTTAAATCAGTTTACATCTTCCCAATCTGCTCTTTGTCAGATCCATTGGACAGCAGCTCTTATAATTCTCAGTCAGCTTGGCCCTTGGACAGTATAGTTTTCAAATTAAGGATAAAACATTATTAAACAGTTTTTGTTAATTATTGAATTCACATAGTGTGCTTTGCCATGAAATGGTTAATTTGGTTGGATTTGTCTTATTGCGGTACCTAAACTTATCCGATTATGATTTATTCAACTGTTAACCAAGCAGAGCTTTTACCATATATGGACCTAGCCATATGTTGAGTGTCAATAATGATTGAGAACTTCAGTTTTACAGAGTTTTCCAATCTTGATATTTTTTTCCATTGGCTAGCAAAGAATATTTAGTTGTGTTCAACAACAACGACAAAAAACTACCCGTTATTATTCATCCTTCTGCATGTATTCTTAGATATACGGTTTCACAGTCTGTACAAATCCACGCTTGATTTAGAATCAGATCAAGATCTAGATCTTTGACAAACAAAAAGACTTTTTAAAAATGCAAGCGGACAAAGCATCGAAATCAAATCAAATCCAGGAATAAAAAAATAAACTCATATTTATCCCATTTAACAAATTTTAAACAGAAGTAAAATACAAGTAGTTCAAATAAAAAATGAATTTCATATTCAATAACCTATCTATAAATTTGGCAATTCCCAAAAAAATAGGGCAAAAATTAAGATGATATAAACCAACATTCAGTATGAGGTTGCATGGTAAATTTCTGGCTCAAGATTTTCACAGATTTTCTGAAGTAACTCAGTTAAGGTCTCTGAAATAAACTTGTACTTCCACTCATCTTGCTCTTAAATCAGCTTTAAGTTCTTTGCTCCCACAGATTTCAGCCAATTCCAAGATTGTTCTTGATTTCTCTCCAGAATATTTTATTACTTTCCAACAGTCTTGCAGTATTTTGATGTTGTGAAATTCATGCCAAATTCTGTGATTCAGAAATGTTATGATCTGTTTTTCTGCTGATTAAAGGAAATAGATACTGAAATGATATCTCATTCATTGGTAAACTCATGTGGGCAGCACATTTTTTTAAAACAGCAGTCAACTGCCTCACATTTTAAAATAACATTAATTATGTCTGACATTTAAATTGCAATTCCCAAACACATTTTGTATTGTATGTTAGATTACTGATTTTGCCAGTTGTGTCTGAAACAAACTTTCACTTGTTTTCAGAATTCCATTTTACAGGAGTATCTCTACAAATTAGAAGCTTTACTTAAATTTAGCGTTGGTGCTACATATTTCACGTTTTATATAGCAGATACAAAAGTATATTTGAATAATCTACAGAATGTCATTTTCCATTTCTCAGTTGTAAAATGACTGCAAAGAGCCTTGTAACCAGATGCATCAGCAGGTTCCATTTTAATAAATGAGAGCAAAATCAGATAATTGGGACACATAGCACATGGCTATGACATTGTGACAGATATATCAAAGGATACAATAGAGGTTTCAAACTCAAGGCCCGGGGACCAGATTAGGCCTGTGGGTTGATTAGATCTGACCCACTAGAAGCATGCGCCCCCCCAAGCTCCATTTTTGCTGGCAGAGGATTGTAGGAGGCCATCCCAGCCGAAAACAGAGTTCAGGAGCCCATTTTCACTAGCAGAGCACTTGGGCCACCACAGGCACCTACACCAGTGACATTGAGCTGGCCATGTCTACCCTGGCCATGCCCACCTGGCCCTCTGAGGTCAAACACAACCCTTTCATTTTGGTATTGCTTGTCTTGTGGCTAAGATTTATGAAAAGTGTAATCTGAATGCCAGGTTCAGCAATATTAGTTCCACAGTGCATTTTTCTCTTGCTCCTATTTGGTGGTTTTTAAATATTAATGAGGAAAGCAGTGTCTGAAAGAATTTATCACAGATGACATGTATTGAAGGGGAAAGTTGTGGAGCAAATCTGTGTCTTTTTAAAGTATATTCTTTTCATTTTCATTAATGGTCACAAAAATATAGTGTCCTTCCTTTTCAAGTTAAATATATATAAATTTATGAGGGTGCTAAAAGCTTACCAATATAGAGGTTACCAATAAAGAATTATCTAAGGATAACTTCAAGAATAATCGACAAAATACAAGGTATAGCTAAAAAAAAACCTAATGAAAGGCAAACAGCAGACCTAAACCCTACTACTATGGAGAACCCATGGCACATATTTGACCATATTTGGTGGCACGCCAGCCGTCAGCTCCTGTGCACATGTGCTCGCTGGTCAGCTGATTTTTTACAGAGGGCCAGAAGAGGTCGTTTTCACCCTCCCCATGCTCTGTAGGCTGGGGAAGGCAAAAAATGGCCCCAACGGACCAACCGGAAGTTCAGGAAGGAACTTTCAGTTGGGCTGTTGGGGCCATTTTTTGACGATCTCAGGCTTCAGGAAAGCCTCCGGAGGCTGGGGAGGACAAAAACGCCCCCCCGCCCCCTGAGGCTGTCTGGAAGCTGGAAATAGATCATTTCCGAATTTCAGGTTGGCCCATTGCAGCTGTTCTTTGCTCTCCCCAGCGTCCGGAGGCTTTCCTGAAAGCTGGGGAGGGTGAAAAACTGCTCCAATGGGCCAACTGGAAGTTCAGAAACAATCTGTTTCCAGCTTCCGGAGGGCCGGGGGTGACCATTTTTGCCCTCTCCAGACTTCAGGAAATCCTCCAGAGCCTGGGGAGGGGTCACACATGTGAGCATGCGGGCACATGCTCGCAATTTTGGCACATCATAAAAAGGTTCACCATCACTGCCCTACTAGATCAAACTGACCATATACTGTTCTACTTATCCATATCTTTACATTGTTTTTCTTCTGCTTTTTCCGTAAATAGAGACCAAATCTAGTTATCACATATCAAAATATAAAGCAAGTATAAAAATATAGATATTAGTAGTAACCTCTCCACAAATTATTTTGCTAAGGGGAAAAAAACGCATGCATTTTATATAACATCAGTATTTATAGTACCTGTACCAATTATATTTCTATATTTTCATATCTCGCTTCTGAACTAAACTATAAATATGAGAGAAATCCAGTTCCCTAATGAAATGGGACATTTAAAAAAAATGTCACTTAATGGAATTGAATGATAAATTCTGAATTTCAATGGTGTAAAATCATGGCAGTAGATTTATACAACGTGGCCATCATTAAAGATGGTTACAAACCCACCCAGTTATGTATCCTCTGAAAACTATGGGTGAGGAATTCTGGAAATAGAAGTTAACACAGCTTCAAGCTGCTAATGTTGAGAAACACTGCCCTAGGAAGTGCTTTATTTGAAGTTTCAGTGAAGAAAAGCACAACTTGAAATGTTGCTACAGAAGAATCTAAACTCAGCCATTTTTCCTGAGAAACGGCATGTACAGTATTCCTAATATTAGCCAAAAGTATCCCTTAAGGTCTGGTGTAGTTTTCTAACTTATCCGAAATAATTCCAAATACAAATATGAAAACAATTTTGCATCTTTCTCTATTTCATATTCTGCTTCCAAGCTAGATCAGGCAGCTTGAAAGAAAAGGTAGACAGTATTATACCTGTGAATATCACTGTGTCTGGGAAAATTCTTTTGATTTATATAAAGCTCTTAGTTTTAAAAAGGGCTTATTTTAAAAAAAATTAAAACATTAAAAACAAGGCTGGAATGTTTAATTCTATTCATTCTGCAGGAGGCAGCTTGTTTATCCCTCTTCATCTACTGCAAAAGCCTATCAAATTTCCCCCTGCCTATTTTAATCTTGAACATTTGTTACTTTATTTAGCTGCCCCAAAGCAGTTTTGGTTATTATTTTTTTATTTTGTTTGTTTATTTTCAGTTGACCAAAAACAAAGGAAGTGCAAAATTTAAAATTAATAATAGATCCTGTCTTTTAGCTTCATTTTTTTATATGGTTCATTTTTTCCACATCCAGAATCTTTTACATTCCATCATTCCATCAACTACATCCTTTCTGATCCTTAGTATCCCCTTTATAGCAACTTCAATCAGTTCAATGGGACTTTGTAATATCACTGTGTTATGAGCAGCTCCTGCATCTTTTCAGAAATACTTTCTGTTCAATCTATTAGAAATTTCAAGTATCATTTGTTTGTTCTTTGTGTGTGTACAACATGTATTTTATCTTTTTGAAATTGTTCTATTTTCACTCCTGTTCCTTTTATATATATTTTCCCATGTCAATTTTTTTTTTCCTTTCAGGTGGGTAATAGAGCTAGGTCAGCTCTCATAGTATTGTATTGTGCTGTCTGGAACAGAATTCTTTTCCTTTCAGTCTTGTAGCTGATAGCCTTGCAAATTTAGGCAATTCTGCTTCTCTTTATTCATTCATACCTATTGCCAATACAAATTTATGTTCATTTGTTTCTCCTAAGCATAATGGGGAAATGCCAATAATATAATCAATTGTTTTATTAAGGAGTCCTATCCATTCTTTCAGCTTGGTTTAGAGTATGTTCTTTTAGTGACTACTCTCTTCTGAGTCTCCTGGGATTGTCTCAGCCATTTTAATATTTAACTACATTCTAATGTCAACTATTCAATTATTTTGCCAATAGAAATAAATACATTCCAGGAATAGAGCAGACAAATCAATTCTTAGTCCAGATCTCCTGAACTTTCATTTAATAACAGGTTACTGATAGATTCTTTTCTTGAAACTTTGTTGAAATGAATAGCAATATATGCATTAATTAGGATTCTTAACTCCAGAAAGCACACTTTATTGGCTGATCAGTCTAGCTAGTCTAATATTCTTTCATGAAATTAATGTGCTTTTCTTCTGGGAGCTAAGAGTGGTACATGTACTAAACCCTCCTGCAATCTATTTCCACAACAACCATGTGAGGTTAAACTAAGAAAGCTAGCTCAAAAACACCCAATGAATTTCCATGGCTGAGAGTGGATTTGAATCTAGGCCTAGTCAAATCTTTAACTACTGTACCAGTATATCATAACATTTGTTCTTGTTGTTAGTTGCGAAGTCGTGTCTGACCCATTGCGACCCCATGGACAATGTTCCTCCAGGCCTTCCTGTCCTCTACCATCCATGGAGTGTATTTAAGCTAATGTCTGCTACTTCAGTGACTCCATCCAGCAACCTCATTCTCTGTCGTCCTCTTCTTCTTTTGCCCTCAATCTTTCCCAGCATTAGTACTCAAATTATTTCCTTAGACGCATGAATACTTACTTAATGCAATAAACCATATGATATAAAAGGATAGCACAATGATAATTATTTGTAATTGTTGTGCTTTTATTGTTGATGAGAGAAAGAAGTGGCTTTTTAGAATAACAAAAGCAGTAGAATTAATCTTGGATCCTAAGCAGCTAGAGGAATGTGGAGAGAAAACTGGCATTAACACATTCCAAGTGGTGGGACCAAAGCAAAAACTAAATTTGATTTAAATTAGTTTAAAATATCAAAGCTATTAAATACAGTCATCATAATTTATTCCTATGTTATTAATGCTTTTGTCTGTCTGTTTATCTATCTATTTTTCTATCTATCTATCTATCTATCTATCTATCTATCTATCTATCTATCTATCTATCTATCTATCTATCTATCTATCTATCTATCTACAGTTCACTGGCAACTTTTGGAAGGACTCTTAAGACATTTCCCAGAACTTCGTGAGAACCGGATGTGATCCCAGCTCTGAAGTTAGGCCCCCTTAATATAAAGAGAAGTTAAAGAAATGTCCTTTGTAAGACCAGCACAATTGTAAGAAATAAAAAGGCCACACTGATGAATAAAAAATAACTGTAGGCTACAAATGTAAAATCTTAATCAATCTTTTTGAACTGGTGGCTTTGAAAGGGGTTGAACTACAGCAGCCATCACAATCATCTGCATATGCAGTTATAGAGTAGTGGGGTTTATGGTGTGACACAACTGAAAGGCACCATGTTGAGAAAAGCTGACAAAGTATGTGAATGGAATCATCTGACATCAGAGAATGTCAAGGAGGAAAACTTGCATAAATATGAAATAAGAGATTTTTGTATTATTAATAAAATAGATTGCTCTGAGGAAATAGAAATTGGCAAGAGTAATTGCATAGCCATGAATTAAACAGCAGCTTAAAAGCAAGAGATCCATCCTACAGCACATGTTGCTTTGCTGTTAAAAAAAATCATCTGGAAATTTCAAGGCAATGATTGTGGGTTTAAAAGTGGATTAAATTAGAAGGAAATTATAACATGATAAAGAGTTTGAACAGACCTCAGAAGTCTCCAACCTCCTGCTCAATCAGGAGACCCTATACCATTTTAAACAAATGGTTGTCCAGTCCCTTCTTAAAAACCTCCAGTGTTGGATTTATTCTCAGTTTTAGACTTATTCGATCTTATTCTCAGTAAACTTTATGAGAAATAATTTTCAATATATTTCGCTCTGGTAACAAATGGACAAATAAAAACTGTCTTGTCTTGAGACAGGCATACCATATATAATTAAAACTTTTAAATAAGGTGAAAACTAGTACAAACTAATATAAAGTAAGGAAGAAAGAAGGAAATCACAAAGCAAAAAAATGAAAGTAAAGAAAAAATGTTAAGAAAATAAGAAAAGTAAGAACAAATATAAAGTGACTTCTAATATTCTTTACAGCAGTTATATGGTAAATAAAAATAAAAATTTTAATTTTTCTAGAGTTAGATCAGAAACTAAAGGTTTTTTTGACATGATCAATTTAAATGTCTTATCAGTTTTAATTCATGAAAGCCTACTCACATACATTTAACTACATGAGATGCTACACATTGAGTAATATTAAAGTACAAACATTTATGGATTATAATTTTTCTTTTTTGCATTGGGATTGTAATTGCATTTAATTGATTTTATGACTGTTTGCCACCAAGAATCACTTCTCTGATATGTGTGACCATACAAATTGAATCAACCAATATTGATTTATAACATTTTTACTCAGTATGTATACAAAGATAAAAGATGAAACAAATACAATTAGTGATGTCTCAGTAAACCATTCTTGACTTGATTGTGCAAATACCATAATTACATGGATGTGTCTAAACTTCTGTTATAAGTACAGAGGTTTGGCAATACAGATTCATCACTGTCTCCCTCCTCACCGAATGCCCACAAAATATTTCTTTCATTATGTTGTTCTTGTATACCCATTAACATTAACTAATTTCTTGAAAGGGGTATATCAACCTATGCTGACTATTTTTGCAGACAAAATAAGAGAAAAAATAGCAATAGCAATAGCAGTAGACTTATATACCGCTTCATAGGGCTTTCAGCCCTCTCTAAGCGGTTTACAGAGAGTCAGCATATTGCCCCCAACAATCTGGGTCCTCATTTTACCCACCTCGGAAGGATGGAAGGCTGAGTCAACCCTGAGCCGGTGGGATTTGAACCGCTGAACTGCTGATCTAGCAGTAGCTTGCAGTGCTGCATTTAACCACTGTGCCACCTTGGCTCTAGAAGAAATTTTAAGTAATACATTTCAGTTAAAATTAAGCTCCACTGAATTGTAGCTATTAAAAAGGCATGAGAAGGTTTTATTTGTGTCTGGAAATAAGGGAAATAGCATCTCACTCCATCATAACTTAGAAATTATGAAAGAGCAGAGGAAGAATGTATAACATTGATGGCAATTTTAGCTTTTGGCATGCTAATTGCAAACATGCATATAACCCAGCTTTTTCTTTGTGAAGGGAATGTTTTGCCGAAGAAAATAACCTTTGCAAAATTATGCCTCTCCTTTGCTTCACATTTTCAGAGAAGTAGAAAATAGAAGGATGGAAGTACAATCATCTTGTCATTATTAAAGGTATTGGAAAACTCCACCAATTTTTTTTTACATCTATTCTATTTTGACCCCCGGGGCAAACATGGAGGGATAAATAAAGGAAAGGGTCCTTGTGTTTGTTCCCCATCTTGCTTCTTATTACTGAAATGAGCTTTTGTGTTTAAATCATAAAAAAAATCTTCCCTCTCTCTCCCTTCCTCCCCCTCTGTCATTTTTCTCTTCAAAGTTAGTTGTCTACAAGGTTGGATTAAAACAATCAAGATAGCAACCACGATGGGGTGATTACCCCCCCCTTGTTTTTTATGTGGATCACAATGCACATAAAAACAGGAAGATATTAGATCAAAGATTTAATCAAGACTGCATAGCTGCACTCTTTAGATATATCTTTTAAATACTCCCAATTATGTTAGGAGATTTAGGGTTTTTTTTAAACAAATAAGAAGTTCTGCTATTTGATTAGTGGTAATAGTATTTAACACAGGTAATCCTCAACTTACGACCATTTGTTTAATGACTATTCAAAGTTACAGCAGCATTGAAACAAGTGACTGACAACCGGTCCTCATAATTTTGACTACTGCAGCATTTCCATGGTCTAATGATAAAAATTCACATGCTTGACAATTGACATCTATTTAAGATGGTTGCAGTATCCTCAGGTCACATGATCACCATTTGTGACTTTCCTAGCTGGCTTCCAATAAGCAAAATCAATGGGGGAAAGCCACATTTGCTTAACAATCATGTTCACTTAATGGCCACAGTAATTCATTTAAGGACTGAAGCAAAAAAGGGTTATAGAATTGGGTGCAACTCACTTAACAACTGCTTTACTTAGTGATGGAAGTTCCAGTACTGATTGTAGTCATAATTTTAGGACTGCCTATTTTCTGTCCATCTCTTGTTGAATTCAGATTTCTGGTGAACAGTCCATAGTTCAGTATCTATATATAAATCATAGTGAATAGGGGTAAAACAGTCTACATTTATTTGTCCAGTCACATTTAAATTGCCATTCTACTGTGACATATTTTTATCTAGATTCAATCACAAGTACTATAGGCTAAAATTAAAGTGTTCCTCCTTTTCACATATTAAGGGGCAGCTTTGTTGTAAATCATTATCAATATGTTCTGCTACCTATAGTTTCTCATTAATGGTTCAGGGAACATTTTTTTTTAATCCAGAGGTGTTATACACTAAATAGGAATTAAAGAATATGTACAATTATCCTTTAAAATCCAACCAGTGCTAATATAAACTCTAAAGGTCTTCTGAAGGGCTAAGAATATATTTATGGTTGTACAATAATAGATCAATACAGTTTTCCAAATGCTGACATATTATTTGAAGACCAAAACTTCTTTGACTGCCATGAGAGAAGATTAGTGTGCAATTGTAATGTTAGATGTGGCCAATGTTCCCTCTAACTTTTTTTCAGTGTGTGTGGAAAAGTATAATGTTTGAGCGACACATTTTCATGCCTGAGCACCTGAATTTTTTTTCACAGATGTTTCACAGAGCAATTGATTTGTAGGATCCGAATTGGAATGGAGAAAAATGGTTTTGTGCATGCATGAGTGTGTGTGTGTGTGTGTGTGTGTGTGTGTGTGTGTTTGAGTGAGCGAGGGATCCAGTAAGGGAACTGTGCCTATTTAGAAAAGGTAAATTATTGCAAACATGATCAGTCGAAGATAAGTATGGGGACAGGCTGGGTGGTAGACAGAAAGTGATGAAATAAAAGAGTGGGAGAGAGGAAGAAAAAAGAGGGAAGAGAGACAGAAAGAGACAAAGAGAAGAGAGAAGGGAAAAGAAGAGAGAAAGTGACAGAAGAATGGAAAAGAAGAGAGAAAGAGAAGAGAGACAAAGAGAAAGAGGATGAGAGAGACAGAAAGAGACAAAGAGGAGAGAGAAGGGACAAGGAGAGAGAAAGTGAAGGAAGAATGGAAAAGAAGGAGAAAGAGAAGAGAGACAAAAAGAAAGTGGATGAGAGAGACAGAGAGAGAAGAGAAGAAGAGAAAAGAGTAAAAGAGAACATCTCATTTCAACCATGAGGTGCAAATATTCTCTTTGATTGGTAATTTTATTTGTCCATTTACTATCCAATACTCTCATTTCTCCTTACGTTCATCAAGAATTTATCACAATACCTTGAGAACAACTTTTTCAGCATAGCTTTACAGCTATTTAAAGTATATAGTAATTTTGGTCAGGTTTTCAGAACATTAGTCTATTTATAAGTTGCTAAGTGCAAAGAAACAGAATTCAGAAAGTTGGCTTCCCTTTTTGTAATTGCCTATTGTCTGCTTAATTTTCTACCTACATTTTTGATAATGATATTCATTGTTGACCCAAGAAGTCCATCATAGAAAGAAATCCTCCCTATGAACTTCGTTGGGTTTCCATGGAATGAAGTTTGATCTTTTTTTCAACCATATAGTAGCATATTATTTCTAAGGAGGATATAATCAAGATAGTCCATAATTGCCTGTTCTGACCCCCTCCTCCATCCAGTAATGAAAGCCGAGACAAGCTTAAATGGAATGTCCTTTAATAACAAGACCAGAATCTCGGTGGCTGAAAGCCAAGTAAACAAACAGATAAGGACCTTGGCAGTAAGTCTGACAAACCTTGGCAGCAATTCAAACAAATCTTGGCAGCAATCCAGCCTGCCAAGTTAGTTTCTCTTTAGTCAAAGTGTTGACTTCTGCAAGAAGGGCGTGAAACAAGCAGTCTTTTTTATAGTCTGGAGAGGAGCCTAATGACCATCAGCTTAGCGTAATTACCTCCTGTAATTACGTAATTGCTCCTGATGCCGAGTAGCTCTTCGATGGCATGCATCCAGGAACAACTCACTGTTGATTTCTGGATCACTCTCCCTTGCCTCCTCCCCATTGATCCAAGGCTCAGGTGCTACCTGGTGGCCAACCAGTCTCTCTGTGCCCTGCTCGGAGTCGGAACCCTGTCCAGGGTCCTCCACATCCTCCAGGACTGACTCATAGGGCCCCTTGCTGTTGGAGTCTGGTGGCAGCTCCAACGTCTCCTGCTGGGCCACAACAATTGCCTATCAATCTAACAGTATGGCGATTGACAATCTCTTTATATTTCAACTCTAACTCTTTCAGTCTTAAAGGTTTGGTGAGGAGAAATCCAAAAATTCTTTTAAAGAGGAAAAAAATGCTTGCACAATTGCATCCATGGAGACATGTATAATATACACAACACACAGAGAAACAAACTTAACGAAGTATTAAGTCAGCCCACCAACTAACTAACTCTCTCTCTCTCTCTCTCTCTCTCTCTCTCTCTCTCTCTCTCTCTCTCTCTCGATGGCTTGGCTCCCGCTTTCGATCTGCCGCCCAACGACCAAATGGAGAAGCAAAAAGGCAGGAGAGATGAAGCGGGAGCCAAGCCGGGTCATTCCTTCCAAGAGGCAACTTTCCCATCGAATGATTCACTGCCCTAGACTCGAGGAGACCCCCTGCAGATGTTTTTTCAGAGGGTTGGGTTTTTTAAAAAAATGTATGGCATAACAAAATGCAGCATAGTAAGTAAAATTCACAGTATATATGTGTGTGTGTGTGTGTGTGTGTGTGTGTGTGTGTGTGTGTGTGTATATATATATATATATATATATATATATATATATATATATATATATATATATATATATATAAATATAAATATAAATATAATGTATATCAAAATATAAAACACCAGAGCAATGAATTATTTTAAAAACACAGTAAAAGTGATTATAAATAAAATTAAATTATGTATGAGCAATTAAGTGGGGTGACTAAAATTGTGGCTGGATATCTAGATCATTTAGCTATTAGACAGCAATGCCCCCAAGGTGATGTTTTTCATGCAGGGATCCGGGACATTCTGAGGGGCAATTCCATCTCGATTTGATGTAAAGTTTGTGGTACATTCCTACAGTCACAGTTAGGATTATCAACCAGCCCCCATTTACATTTCCAGTATTGACACCTGTCATGGTTAGTTCGGGCCTACTTGAGTGCTATCCAGATTTTCTTTGGAAGATCGAAGCCAAAGGAGTGTTGTACTAGATCAGACACTAAGTTGCCCATTCTTGGCAGCATCCTATCTCATTATCAAAGTCTTCTCTGATTAATTGCCATCCCAAGTTTTTATTTTTTCCATGTTTTTTTAGGTGTTCTCTAGAAGTTAAGGACCAATCAAAAGTCATTCCTAAATACTTTAGATTATGGTTAAACTACAGCAGCTGGTTCCTAAATTCCATTTTTGGTGTATAGTTAGTTCGTCTGTTCCAGTGAAAACAGGCATCTCAGCTTTGCTGAAATTGGTTTTTAGCTTCCAGATTTCAATTAATGATTCAATGTAGACTAGCCTCCTTGTGAGGCACCCTGGGCAACATGATTCTGACACTCGTCTACACATTCAGACTGCTGGATCTTACAAGGATCTCCCAGGAAGAAGCAGCAGCATGAACACTGAAAATAAAAACAAAAAAAACCAGTGGATTGATGCAAAAACAGAAGTACATCATGCCTTGGCAACAGCCCCAGAAATGACTAAATAGTGGACAGTAAACAGTAGTAGTAGTTTCTATCAAGGTGATCTTATTGGTTCAGGTAATTCTAGGTGGAGAACATGATCCTGGTGATATCTAGGTGCAAACTGAATACATTTGTAGATTTAAACAGGCACTTTAAACTGACTCTAGAAATGAATCTTGATACAATTTAGGCTACAAGATAGGGTCCAAATAATCCTTTGAGGTACGCCAGGTCAGGAGATATATATTACAATATACTAGAATTCTGCATTAATATGGGGTATTCATTCTTCATTCATTCATATAAATAAATTATACCTCAAAGCATGTGACTCGGTATAAACAGAATTAAAAATATCATTAAAATATAAGTAGCTGAGCTAAAACAACCAACACCATCAACATAATAGCAATAGCTCTTAGACTTATATATCGCTTCACAGTGCTTTACAGCTCTCTCTAAGTGGTTTGCAGAGTCAGCATATTGCCCCAGCAATCTGAGTTTTCAAGATAATCAATATATCAACTATCCAACCCAGACAACAGGCTTGGCAACAAAATCAACTGAATGCTGTATTAACACAATCTTGAAAGCCTGGTAGCATTTTCTCTTTTCTGTGTCTTTATTTAGTTATTAAATGTATGTGCCATCCATCCACTGTTGAAGCAACACTCTTACATCAAAGAGAGTCAACACAGGGCAATATTAGTTTCTCACATTTAGTTTCTGGCCACATCTTCATTGTCATAGCCAAACTCTTCAATCCCCTTTTATAAATAATAATACATTTATTCCAAAATTTATTTATCTGTACTTCATCTGTGATGGCCCAGGAACATCTGCAGCTATATGAAGCATGACCTAATGTTTCTATAGCGGTTTTCCCTAGTTATGCCATAATCCATACTCTCTGCAAAGGAACAGTACTATTAAAAGGCATATTAAAGGTGATTTTCCTACCTCCAGAAAAGTCTTGATTGCAATAATTGTTAACCAGACTGTCTAGATTCCATGAAAGTTTATATGACAGTATGCAAGATGGCAAACAGGAAATCAGTATCCCCAGATGATTTGCTTTTGACACCAATTTGAACTAGCAAATGGATATAGAAACAATCAATTTTTCAGTTTCAGAAGATTCCCTTCTCTACAGCCCATCACAAATTTAAATATTCATTGATTCACTGCTGCCTCCAGTTATCCATGCAATCCAATCAAATATGCTTCTAAAAGGATTTTTGCATGGAAAGTATTCATCCACTCACAATGTTAAAATGCTCTTTTTAAAATGAATAAGCAGTTCAGAGTTAACTGCTGCATAGAGTCAAAGTTGTTTACAAACTTTTAGCAGCTTCAAACTTCACAGCAGGAGATAGAAAGGAAAATAGCTTATTTGATTTATGCCTACTCTTAAGGAGGTAGAAATAATGTAATTGCTGCTGTTAGATTGAGTGATAATATTCAGCCTGAAAGTAGAAATATTTCTGAGTTTTCTAAGAAGCACAAGTGTTAGACCGTAACCTCAATTTATACACTATATGCAGAAAGATTAGTTTTTAAGAATCTGAGAAATGTTTCAAATGGACCTATTGTTCAAACCACAATGTGATTCATACATGTAGTTCGAACAAACTGAAGACTAGTTCCCTTTTTGGTTTTGTGTTTTGGCACCTAAAACCTTGCCTTTGACCTTAACATCTCATAATTTTATTTAAGGGTGTTTTTATTTGCTTGTTTATTGTTGTTCAACAATAAATCTTTCTATAAAAAGTTTAAAAATAGTTTGCTCACTAAAAATAGATAGCACATTGGTGCCTGCTATCTTGAAGAATGTACTTTCCATGATTATGCATTAAAGAGTATTTACTTACAATATTGGTTTAGGAAACTCAGAGTTTCAATTCATTTAACTTTATAGAACATGCCTTTCCAAAAGAAAGCAATATTTGCATATTTTGTAGTTTAGTTTAAGCTACGTCTAAATGGAAACAGAAAAGGGAAACTATGTAGATGAAGCAGCCATGTTTATTCCTGCAATATTGCCATCGCTTTTCTTCATCACTAGTTCAGGTAATGGAAAATGTAATTCAAGTCAATACTGCCTGTAGTTAGGAAAAGTTGTCGTCGTCATCATCATCATCATCATCATCATCATCACAAACAACAATAACAAAGCTCACTACTCAGAATGATAACTTTGAAATTTGAAAGTGCTCTACAATATTTTTTCCCCATCTGAGCTCATCATTTGGGCATAAAATGGTTGTCTCTCATTATTATCTGTACCAGTAGTGAAATTCAATTTTTTTTGCTACCAATTCTGTGGGCATGGCTTGGCGGGCATGGCAAAGGAAGGATACTGCAAAATCCCCATTCCCTCCCCACTCTGGGCCACCTAGAGGTGGTATTTGCCAGTTCTCCGAACTACTCAAAATTTCTGCTACTGGTTCTCCAGAACCTGCTGAATTTCATCCCTGATCCATACTGTATGGATCTCTATGCATGAACCTATAAAATAAAGCTGACTAACAATGGCAGAGTTTACCATCCTTCAGGAAGCTGACACAGGATATTGGTTGATTGGAAAGCAAAAACTAAAAGCTTTTCCATTAAAATGCATTTGGAATACTACAACAAATTGAATCCTTTACTGATTAGCTAGCAACACCACTAAGATTTTCTATTGTTAGGCTATGTTGCTGCAAAAGTGGCTAAATTGTTTAAAGTTGTGTTGCATAAAAAAAGCTTGGTAATCATTGCCTTATCTATTTCCTTGTGTATCAGAATGGTGGTATTGGTGGAAAGAACTGCAATAGACCACATAAGAGTTTTGACTGTTCTGTCGAACAAACATCTATTTGCTTAGAGGGGCTTTGTTCCTGTTAATGGAGGCAGGGGTAGGGGGGAGAAATATGTGTTGTTTTGAAACAGAGAAGATAGAAAAGATACCCGTTAATGTCTAGCTGACTAATGAGAGAAATCCTTGTTTGGCTTTAATTGGTCAGTAAATCCTCCAGATCCATGAAGAAGTAAATATGCCAATTCTACTAAGGCTTTAGTAATCTTAGAGGATAGTCAAGTCAGGTTGTGCTTTGTCTTCATTGTAAATTTGCATTTAGTTAAATGGAAGATGATCATCTAGAAATATCCTAAACTGATAAGTATAAATAAAATGGAATAAAAGAAAACCTTGGGATCCTTCAACAAAATTACTCCAAACTTGACATGGTAATTGTTAAGCCAATTCATAAGTGAGTTAGCTGTTTCATATCTGAATCATTGAGATAAGAGTATTTGTCTGTCTGTCTGTCTGCCTGCCTGCCTGCCTGCCTGCCTGCTTACCTACCTACCTACCTGTGGTGGGTTCCGGATCCCATTGCAACCAGTACGGTGCAACGGGACTGGAGGTCTACCACATGCACGCGCGCCTGCATACTTACCACTCGTGATGCTCAGCAATACTCCAGCTGCTCGGCAGAGCATTGCACAGGAGCCATACACTCCGTACGTGTGCACAGAAGCCCCAATTGGCTCAAATACAGGTAAGGACAGCGGATGGGCAAGTGGGCCCTCCGGAGCACCATACCATAACAGTTCCTGGTGCTCCGGCTGTACTGGTCGTATCCCACCACTGCTACCCACTTACCTACCTACCTACCTCTTAGTAATTAGAATTCAGTGTTGGACACTGACTGTGAAATACATGTCTAATTAGAAATAAGTCTATGGCTGCTTGTGTAGGCAAGTGCAATGCTGACCGGATCTAGTTAAAACTGAACTAGCAAGGAAGATTGTGATTATTACATGTTTATATGGATATACATATAATTCAAGGCTGCAGACAATATTCCTGCCTCCTGTTTTCCTCACAACAAAAATCCTGTAATGTGGATGGGCTGTGGATGGGGCTGACAGCGAGTAACTGGCTTAAAGTCACCCAGTCAGTTTTCATGAATAAGGGAGGCCTCAAACTCACAGGTTCTTAGTGTCTTACAAATGACCACAAACCTTTCCTCTTCATATAAAACGAACAAAACATCATTTTCAAAAAGGGAAGTGGTGAACCACATTTGAAAATACGTACTTTTAACTATCCGAAGTGCTCTATAGGTATACCACTTCCCTTTTTATTATAAAAAAGCATCTTTAAGTACAAAAGTTGTCATTTTCCAGAGTATAGTCAGATGTCTGAAATCCCACTGTTCACATGATTCCAAATCTAGTAATCAATAGAGGTTTTCATTACAGGTGTTGCCATGCATATACTTCCAGTTTTAGAAATACAAAAGGCATACTAAATTATTGCTCCAGCAATGCTCAAAGCACGTGAGAGATTAACAGTTCCGGAGGCAGGCTGGTATCTCAGCTCCATGTCAACACATAAATACAATAGTCTTGTGTTCTTTATGAATAAGATAACCAAAAGTTTGGTAGAAAATCAAAGTAAGTCCTCTTTTATGGGAGCTAAATGGTGAGTTTGACATAATAGGTTGCTAAAATAGAAATTACTATTAATGCAAATAATTTTTATAATTCATACACTTGGGTTCCATATAGTGCTATTCAGAATACAGACTAGAATAATCTGTAACTGATAAAGACATGAAGCTTATGTAGAGTAGAATTAAGTAACACCAATTCTTAGAATTCTTAAAGTGAGTTATTAGAAGCATTTCAAAATGCTGTTATTACTGTATAAGGCACTAGGCAGTTTAGAATCCAAATATTTAAAATTCTGTAGCAGCAAAATTAGCCTGGGACCGATTTGCATCAAATCTGTTGCTATGGTGTACCATTTGATTATCTGGAATAGGTTTTTTTCAATGACAGAGCGCCCGTCATGGAACTCTCCTCAGAAAAGTATGGCTGACACTATTTCGATTTAGTTACAGACTGAAAATGTAATTGGTCATGATCACATGAGCATTTGCAACTAGTAATAGGATGCCTTTTTATTGCTTTGTTTATTGTAATTATTCAATACTCTGCCATAATACTTCAATATTCTAGGAAGTGTAAATTAGAGATATATTAATATCAAATTACTAGTCACTCAACTCCAATGTTTGGAGTTGTTTAAAATATTGTTAATATCCAACTGGGATATATGGTGATTTTATACCAGCTATAAATAAAATTATATAAAGTGATAGCAGAAAAAAATGCTTCCAACATGGTTCTATATAAAGAAAATAAACTGATAAATTTCTACATCCTTCCTATTGAAATCTGTTTCTTGGTGAAAAGCACTTTATTAGTGCAATATGGAAATGTGCAGTTATTTTTATAGTTTTATTGTATATTTACAATTTAAATAATAAAAATAAAACTAAAAAAAGAATTAAAAGAAAAAAATAGTACAGAAAAAAGAGAATATTGAAAGTATAAAAAATTATACTTTATAACAAGTATAAATAATTTTAGTTACATATCAACCTAAAATACAACAAATGTGTTTTAATTTATCATACAAATGTAGTGAACTACAATTTTTTTTCCTGCAGAAGTAATTTTGAGAGCTAAATCTTTGTTTTAAACTTTTAAACTGCATCTGGCTTTCACAGGTGTAGAGAGTTGTATTCAAAAGTTTAGAAACCTTCATCAAGTTGTATATTTTTAAGAAACCTAAAAAGCAGAACTTAAACCACAACTGCTCTCAGCAAATTTGATTTCTACAGATGTTTCTATATGTATCGATACAAAGCACATTGCTTCAAAATGTACTTTCGCCCATAGTCCGGTAGAGACTCTGGTTGCTGCTTGGCACTCGGCAGCATCGGAGGCCCTCGACCGGATTGCGCCACTACGGCCCCTTCGAGGCGGCGGATCCCGGAGACCTCCTTGGTTTACCGAGGAACTCCGGGAGATGAAGCGCCGGAGGAGATGCCTAGAGCACCGATGGAGGTCCGATAAGTCCGAATCGAACCGAGCAATGGTAACCACCAGCACCAAGGAATACACCAGGGCACTTAGGGCAGCGAAAAGATCTCACATAGCCACCTTGGTTGCGTCCGCTGAGTCCCGCCCAGCCACCCTGTTTAGGATAACCCGCTCCCTACTAAATAAGAGGGAAGCGGGGGAACCCTTGCAGGGTAGAGCTGAGGATTATGCCCAATTCTTAGCGGACAAAATTGCTCGGTTTCGGTCGGACTTGGACTCCATCCCTGCAGTTCCAGCCGAGGCACAAGAGGATCAAGTAGACCATCTCTGGGTTGAGTTTCAGGATGTTGCCCCCGGGGATGTGGACAAGGCCATGAGGGCTGTAAGTGCCTCCACCTGTGTACTGGACCCGTGTCCCTCATGGCTGGTTACTAACAGCAGTGGGGTGACAAGAGGCTGGATCCAGGCGGTTGTTACCGCCTCTCTTCGGGAGGGGAACTTCCCCGCCGCACTGAAAGCGGCGGTGGTGAGACCCCTCCTAAAGAAGCCATCTCTGGATCCAGCTGTTCTTAATAACTATCGCCCAGTCTCCAACCTTCCCTTCCTTGGGAAGGTTGTTGAGAAGGTGGTGGCCTTCCAGCTCCAGCGGTCCTTGGAGGAAGCAAACTATCTCGACCCCTTCCAGTCAGGCTTCAGACCCGGTTACAGCACAGAAACCGCTTTGGTCGCATTGACCGATGATCTTTGGAGAGCCAGAGATGGAGGACATCCCTCCATCCTGGTTCTCTTTGACCTCTCAGCGGCGTTCGATACCATCGACCATGGTATCCTTCTGCAACGACTGCGGGAGGTGGGAGTGGGAGGCACCGTGTTGCGGTGGTTCTCCTACCTCTCGGACAGGTCGCAGTCGGTGTTAGTGGGGGGGCAGAGATCGTCCCCTAGGCCCCTAACATATGGGGTGCCTCAGGGTTCGGTCTTATCCCCCCTACTATTCAACATCTACATGAAACCGCTGGGAGAGATCATCCGAAGGCACGGGATAAGATACCATCAATATGCGGACGATACCCAGCTGTATCTGTCCGCCCCGTGCCAACTCAATGAAGCGGCAGACGTGATGAACCGAGGCCTTGAGGCCGTTATGGACTGGATGAGGGCTAACAAGCTTGTACTCAACCCAGAAAAGACCGAGTGGCTGTTGTGCTTCCCTCCCAAAGATTCGACCAATATTCCATCACTCAGGCTGGGGGGTCAAATTTTACACCCCTCAGAGAGGGTTCGCAACTTGGGAGTCCTCCTGGATCCACAGCTATCTTTTGACCACCACCTGATGGCTGTGACCAGGGGGGCATCCGCCCAGGTTCGCCTGGTGCGCCAGTTGCGACCCTACCTGAATCGGGAGGCTCTCACAACAGTCACTCGGGCCCTTGTGACCTCTAGGCTGGAATACTGCAATGTGCTCTACATGGGGCTGCCCTTGAAGAGCATCCGGCGACTTCAGCTAGTCCAGAACGCGGCCGCGCGAGTGATTGTGGGTGCACCTCGGTTCACCCACATAACACCTATCCTCCGCGAGCTGCGCTGGCTACCTGTCGATCTCCGGATGCGCTTCAAGGTGCTACTAGTCACCCATAAAGCCCTGCATGGTAGTGGATCTGCGTACTTGAGAGACCGCCTTCTGCCAATCACCTCCCTGCGACCAATTAGATCTCATAGATTGGGCCTCCTCCGAATTCCATCGGCCAGCCAGTGCCGGCTGGCAACCACAAGGAGGAGGGCCTTCTCAGTAGTAGCCCCGACCCTTTGGAATGAGCTCCCCGTGGAGATTCGTACCCTCACCACCGTCCAGGCCTTCCGCACAGCCCTTAAGAACTGGCTAGCCCGTCAGGCCTGGGGACAAAGATAGCCGCCCCTCCCGAATGATGAATGAATGTTGCTTATTATTTTTTACTATATGTGTCTACGTCATTGTTTGTATTCCCCTTCCTGATTTTTATGTGAGCCGCCCTGAGTCCCCTCAGGGAAAAGGGCGGCCTACAAATGTTAATAAACATCTAAACATCTAAACATCTAAAATGTGCCAAGTTATCAAATTTTTCGTTTGCATGCTTTAAATCAGTTTTTTTAACACTTGCCAAATTAAGAAGTGTGATCTTCAAATTCTAGAAAAAGTTGCTGGCGGGAAAATTCTGGGAGTTGAAGTCCACACATCTTAAAAGTTTGAGAAATACTATTTTATTTTATGATGAATTTTAGGTAACCTATCTGTTGAATAGTCAGTCTATAACACCTGATGGAAAAGCCAAGTTTTTATAGCTTTCCAGAAGGCTAAAACAGGCTGTCCACTGTTCCATTAATGTCCCACAGTCAGTGAAGAAATACACGCTGAAAAGTGATTGGATATTTCAACAACATGATGATGTGAAAAGATCTGCCACCAAATCAACCGTGAAGTACGTTGCAGAGAAGAAAAACCCCCTAAAGGTTTTAGAATGGCTTTCACAGTCTCCGGACAAAAGTAATTGAACTGCAGGCAATTGTAACTGCTTCTTCAGACTGTTGTAACTATTTGACCTGTTGTAGCCTTTCTGATTGCTTCAGTGAAACTCATTCGCCCCAATAGCAATCAGCATCAAGGTATGGCATGCAAGAAAATGGCAGTGATTGAGAGTAATAGCAAAAGCAAACAGAGCTGTACCAAAATACTAGCAGTCCATCTCAGTCATTAACAAAATTAATGACTATCTCCCTTCTTTTAAATAATTTCAGTAATTAGTGAACGACAAATCTTTTTTCTTTTAATCACACAGCTATCTGCAATAGTCTTTTAAGATGGCATGGGCCAGCTATTAGTTTCTCAAATCCAAATTGAAAAAGACTGTTTAAAAGCCAATGCAATATAATTATGTATACTCTATTGTATTTATTAGTATTCAGTTCTTGATAAAGAAATCTGATAAATTTAGAGCTGATATTTGTCTTGACTAGAATACCACAGACAGACAGATATCAGACCTCAAAGCATTTCCTGCAGTCTAGTTTGTACATGAAATGTGAGACTGTGGGCAGGCCCAACAGCAAGAGAAAAAGCTATTTCAGCATAAAGAAAATGTATTTCTCTCATCTCTACTCACAGATAAATCTTTTAATTAATGATAGGCAGGGCAATCAGGAAAAAAAATCCTTGATTTACTAACAGTGAGTTATGTTTTGGTTTGTAAATGTTACTAGTTTTAATAGTATTTAATGTACACTTTTTAACTTCTTCTGTTTTTGAAAATTTTATTATGAGTGAAGAATGCCCTGTCTCAGAAAACTCCATATACCAGAGTCTCTGAGAATACTACTATTTGCTAGCAATTTCCTGCCATGTAGGAGTAAGAATGGATTATAGCTTGTTTTTCCTGCCATGGTATTTTTAATTTTAAAAAGAGAATTTATTCGACCATAATTTAGACCAGTTCGTGATCTGCATTTGTGGATAAGGCAGGACAGAATTAGAATTTTTACATATAAAACCCTCTTGAAATTTCTCAACATCAGATGCAGCCAACTTGAAAACTGAAAAAGAAAACTAATGCCAAATGAGCACAGTATGCCTCTTCAGAATAAAGCTTCCTCCCTTTATTTTATTATATACTAACTTACCAACTACTAACTAACTTATTTCATGTAGGCCTACATTGAAAAATATTGTGACTCAATTATTTCTATTAGATGAGTTTCTAATGAATGAATATTTAGGTGTTTGTTTGTTTGTTTGTTTGTTTTAAAATTGAAATTCTCTCATCTCCAGATAATATAATTGTCAGGCCTAGAGCCAATTCCTTTTGATATCTTTGGCCTGCCAAATATTCTATTCTACTATGCTGTTTCATTAGTGGGGAATTGGGAAGGGGAATAGTAATTCCTTTCTAGAATCCAAGGTCATCCTTTGTCTCTTCACCTCTGCACCTGACCGGAACTGGATGGGTGGAACTGCCAGCATGGTAGTGGAAGATTGGACCATGTGATGGACTTATGGGTGTGGGGGCAAGATCATGAACTCTCAACTGGGTGGTGAAAGCCCAGGAAGCTCAGATTCTGGTTTTCCCAGATATGTCAACATGACTCTCTTAATAAATTGGAACTTTGAGCAATACTTTGTCTTGGACTCTGATTTAATTTTAGATGTTATTTGGAACCCTGACAATAATATTAATATATTTATAATATTAGAATAGATAATATGATTATGAGATCATGTTTTACTAAATGTTTAAATGTTGTTATAGTTCAATGTTGATTCTAAGATGAAAAATAAATTAGATGCCATGTTTGTAAGATATAGCCACTTTTCAAAGCTAGCAATAATCTGAAAGAACTTGAAAAGTTCATGCTTTTTTTGTACATAGTGGCTTCTTTTTGGTTTAACATGATGTAATTGTTGATAGAATGATGGTCTATGTTTAGTTAGCTAATTCTAGGAGGTTGGAATTTATGATATAACCATTTTAAATTTAGAGAACCTGAACTAACATTTCCAGCTTCATGTTCATCTGAGTTAAGTATCCCTTAATTAATACCTTCAGCATGATCTCCTATCAATCTCAGCCAACATGGCATTTGGCTAACAATAATGGAAGTTGTAGTTAAACATTTCTGGATGGTGCTGAATTAGAAAAGGCTGTCTGGGATGGCAAAAGAAATAATATATTTTACTTTGGGAAAAAGCAAGCAAACAATAAGACTACATAGGGAGTGTCAAAAGAACAACATAATTTAATCTAAGTATTACTAGAATATGTACCATGTATCATTTAGCTTTAGAATTTGTCTTTCAAGAAAAGGCTGAAGAATTTTGTGTAAAAATCTTATATGATTTCAGAAGTCCAATGGGATCAACTGTTTACCAGATCCTCCACAGACAAAAATGAGAATGAAGATTAAAGATTGGTCCTGTAAAGCAGTCTGGGGAACAGATTCCTAAAATAAAATGACAGATAATTTTACTTTAAGTCTGAATCACAATGACAAGAAGGCAGCAATTAGGATTTGGACAGCAAGGGTCAAGATAGAAACCCAGATGAGAGAAATTGCATTTCAGAAGCCTTCTACCCACTGACATTCATAGCCCCACTTTGAGCATATCCACTTCTAGCTCTTTATAGCAGATTGATACAGAGGGACTGCAGAAACGAATGAAATTACATGTCAGTTCTAATAATTCACAGCATACTACTGAAAGTTCGGAAATTATTTTCTAAGCAAGGCCAGAAGAAGAGAAAGTAGAAGTTTATTTTAGAACCAAATTAATCTTGCTTGCACAGGTTTACACGTTAAAAAAAACCTGGAGCTCCAATAAAATAAAATAAAATTAAGATGGTTTTTGGCATGTGGTGGGAATGTACCATTCTATAACACCCATAGGATGTATTAGCTAGCACTTCATAGCAGTCCAGTTTTTGATTATCTAGAAGTTTTCTAACATTTGCATTGTCAATACAAAGTTAGCATTTCAGTTTGAAAAGTGTATGACAAATACAAATTTGATTATATCTGGGAAGCTTCAATTTAAATTGTAGTTCACCCACAAACTTCTAAAATAAGCTTAAGAAAATAATAGTTCATCAACTTCAGTTCCAGTTTCAATTCAGTGGAATTAAAAATAAAAGGAAAATAATCTGTACTAGTTACTGATTTGTGCCCAAAATGTGGGATCTTTCTGCTTGAGATAGTGATTATATTTTATGTTGCATTTAAACAAAACTTTAAGTAGAAATATGTTGAACTTAAAATATTCAACATAATAAAAATCAGTATCCATGCTAACCAAAGACTCACCCCTAACATAATTTCTTATAATTTTTGCTTGTTTTATATTTTATGATATCTTAAAGGCATATTTTAAAAAAGTTAGGTATGGAATTGATTGCAAAATAAACTAAATTAAGATTTTTAAATTTAAATCCTCATAATTATCTGTAAAAAACACATATACCAACAACAAACCCATCCCACCTGAAAATTAAAATATGTACGTTAAAAAAAATTAAAAGGAAAACCAACAACTTATAAGAGTAAATGAAAACCAGAAACTTAAGTTTCAAATCAGAGTCTTGTAGGAGAAATAGCTTTGCAACAACCATATCTACCTGAGAGACCGCCTCCTGCCATTTACCTCCCAGAGACCTATAAGATCACACAGACTAGGCCTCCTCCGGATTCCATCTGCCGGTCAATGTCGGCTGGCGACTCTCCGGGGGAGGACCTTCTCTGTAGCTGCTCCAGCCCTATGGAACGATCTCCCCATGGAGATCCGAACCCTTACTACTCTTCTGGCCTTCTGCAAAGCGATTAAGACCTGGCTGTTCCGGCAGGCCTGAGGCTGTTGATTTATCCAGCCCCATTCTAAGCTATATGAATGTTGTGAAATTTTAATGTCTGTTCTTTTTAATTTTTTTTTTCAATGAGAAAATTCTTTTATTACATTTTCCTTTTCCTTTATACAATCACTTAAATACTGTGCAGTTAAAAAAAGAAGAAGCAATAAACAACTCATAACACTTCTATCCTACATATACCCTTCCTTCTACCCCTCCAACTTTCATTTCTCCCTTCCAACAATCCCCTCTTCTACTTCCCCTCCCCCTCAGCCATTCCTTTCTCCCCTTCCCACCATCTCACCCTCCTTACATTCCCTTCTCACTCCCTCTTAATTCCCCCCTCTTCTTTCCCTCTACACCTCGCTTCGGTGTATTTCTAGTATTCATTGGTCTATTTGTTTTGTACTAAAACAAAAGAAAAATAAAAGGAAAAGAAAGAAGAAAAGAAAAAAAAAGAAAAAAAAGCAACAGTATCCAAGTGCATTCATTGTTCTGAAAATTGAGTCTATATTTCCACCCTCCCCCCCACCCACCCCCTGAACCCCCCTCCCTGACCCCCTTCCGACTTCCCAGGTCCCATTCCCGGCATCGTTCTTTATCAAGCAAAGTCTGGAGTATATTGAAACCAAATAGATTAGAAGTTACAAAATAAAAAAAAATAAAAATAAAGAACAAAAAAGAAAGGAATAATAAAAAGAAGAAAAAGGGGGGAAACCCCCCCCCAAGAAAGAGAAGTCAATATACTCTCTAACATTAACAGCTTCTCATTATTTTTAAAATCTTAAACAATGTCTTTACCTGCTTCCGCATATAAATTCTATACCTCCCATCCTGCCTTTACCCGTGTCCGCATATATATTTTATCCTCATCCATTGCTCCTCTCATATTTACTCCACCCTCGTGTAGACTCTCCAGATAATCTTTCTTAACCTTGTATTCAAATAACAATTTATACAAAAATCAGCTTACATTCTGGATCAAGGTAATCTAATTGAACTTTCACTACCCTTCCATTTACCCCACGCCACCCGACTCCATTCATCCCAAACCACAATCCAAGAAAACTACGATCTCCACTCTCCTCGCCCCAAAGAATAGATCATGCTCAGTTTAAATTAAGATTCAAACAAGTCTTATATAAGTCCCATACAATATATGTCCAAATTCAGCACCGCTTCTTTCAGCCTCAATATCTCTTCATCGGTATACAGCTTTGTCATTTTATACCAGACAGGAGTCCTGAAATATTATTCAAATTAAAAATTTAAGAAGTATTTTAAAGGCATAGCTGGATCTTTATTCTTTACTCTTCTGCCCTCCCGGAAGGGGAAAGCAACACCCTCCGCCTTGTAGCCACATGTCCCGCTGCTTATCTTCTCCTTCTCCTTGTCTTTCTCCAAGTCCGGGTGAATCAGGAAGTCCCGCCTTCAGAGTTTTATAGTAAAAATCTCGGGCTTCGCAAACAGAATTGAGACGATATTTTTGGTTCTCAAATGTGACTGTGATACCAGATGGCACTTCCCATTTATATTGTATCTGAGAATCTCTGAGTTTTTCAGTTAAGAAAGTGTAGTCTCTCCTTGCTCTTAATATTTGAGATGGTATTTCTTTAAAAACAATCAAGTCCTGTCCATCGATTCGCAGCCTGTTATTGTAGAACTTCTGTATTATTGCATTTCTGGATTCTCTTGTGGTGAAATATATAATTATGTCCCTCGGAAGCTGTCGTTGTTTTGCTACACACGAGTTCTGGCGATAAATTTTTTGAATCTGCCAATCAAAGTTAAATCCCGGACTTCCCACCGAACGTCTGAAAGCCTCAAAAAAGGTCTGTTTCAAATTCTCCTGTTCCTTTTCACGCAATCCTCTGACTCTTATTGCAAACGCAGTCTTATTGTAATTTATCATAACGAGTTGTTTTTGAGCATTTTCAACTTCCTGTTGTAACGTTTGAATTTTAGATGTCAAATTAGAATTAGCTTTTTCCAAAAGTTCCAATTTGTCCTCCATTTCAGAAACATAGTCTGTCATAACAGTCATAACTCTGATCATATCTTCCCTTGTTTGAGCAATCTTGGTGTCCAGTTTATCATATAAGTCCGATAAAAGTTGTTTAATTTCCTGTCTGAACTCTTTAAGGGTTTCAAAAAGAAATTCTTGCGTTAAGAGATCTCCAGTAGAGGGCGTGGGAGGCAAGGGCAGCGATTTTGTAACAATTTCTTGAAATGTATTATTAAGGAAACGCTTAGACTGCTTCGATTTGGGAGCCATTATAAAAAACGCACAAACAAGCAAGCAAACAAACAAAGTCTCTGCTCCCCTCGGTTTTAAATGGGATACTATTTATAGACTTTTAACAGTTAATAAGGAGAAGTCTTCAGGAGAATAGAGCTGATTGAGTGTGTCATATATCAAACGCAGAAGCTATAAAATCGCCATCTTGTAACGCAGCTGGATAAGAAAGCCTTTTACAAAATTGAAGCTGGTATTTTGAATAGTAATAAGAAAAAAATTTACAACTTCAAGTTAATATTTGGTTTTGAAGCCATTTCAAAATTTATCTGCCTGCAGTTAATAAAACTCTATTGCCTGAATATGCAGCTTTAAGTAAAGAGGCTGAGTTCCCCTTTTATTTTGAAGTTTAAGGCTTGGCAAAACTTTCAGTGAGTAAACATTGTAACAAGACCGTTCAGCAGATTCATCACCATTTAACTTCCAGATAAGCAAAGTTAATGAAGGAGTAAAATTCTTGTAGAAATGAAACTAATTAAAAAGCTTCTGCTGGCCTATTGTGAAACCAAAACATATGATAAGCAATCTCTTTTGTTTTGAATTCTTGTGAATTCTTGTGAGAATTAACAAAAAGTGTTCATTATTACCGGAGAAACCAGCCCACTCGGCGCCATTTTAAAAGCCTCTAAGTAAATAATTTTTCGGAGGAAAAAAGAAAAGAAGCTAAAATGTTGATAAACAATTATTGTCCACGGAAACGGATTCAGCTCGTGATAAGATTAAATCAAACAAAACTTTGAACTGAGTGGGGGAGACCTACTTTGTCCTGCACAAGGCAGTTTGAAATTCCCAGCACGGACAGCCGTTCTGCCTTGGGCTAGCCCCCCTTTCCCTGCAAGCACAAAAGCTGCAAAAATCGAAGAGCATTTGCCAGCAAAACAATTTCTTCTTTCCTTCTTGCCTGAAGGATAAGAAAACCTGATAAGACGTCAGATGGAAGATCCTCTAAACAGGTACGTAGCCAGGAATTCGGAGGCAGCTGATTTTTTTGCTGCCACCACCAGCAGGCTCCTCCCAGGAAGTCCCTGTTCTTTTTAATTTTTATATGTTCCCCCTTCCTGCTTTATCTGTAAGCCATCCTGAGTCTCTCAAGAGTGGGCGGCATACAAATCCTAATAAACCATAAGCCGTAAACAGTAATATTAAAAACTCTTTTTCTCATTGTGAACCCCCAGAATCAATTTTCAGCTTTTCATTTGCATTGATAATCTTCACATTCAATGTAATGGGGAAATAACAATATTAAGAATTATGAAGAAAAGTGTCTATTTCATGTTCTAGATCAGGGGTGTCAAACTGGTGGCCTGCGGGCCAGTGCATCACGCACAGGCCATGCCCACCCCAGCTCTGTGAAAGGGAAAAAATGTCACAAAAGTCACGTGAACACAACGTGATGCTGAGAGTTTGACAGCAGTGTTCTAGATGATATTAGATTGAGAACTTGGGATATAATTAATCAATGAACTTTTCCCTTTATTTAGACTTGCTTTCTTAATTATCCTACAATATTTCTTCAAGCTGTACTTTTTATGTACTCTGTATAGTATAAATTATTCATTGACTCCTTGTCTGGTTCTGAAGTCATCTGAAATGAAAAGTGTGGTGGTCAAATGGTGCGTCTCTCTGCAGGGTATTTTAATTTCTCTTTGACTTTATTTTATTGCTAATTGAAGAAGAGAAAAATGAAAAATGGGAAGAATAAAACCAACTTTTCATGAAGAGTCCTGAAATGGGTTGGTACCCATTTCAGTGGCTAACTTTCTGCTTGCAACACTACAAAATCATTTTTCAAATTTCTGAATAGTTTTCTATGTTAATGGTTTCTGTGCCTCTTCCACCCATCTGTGTGATTCAGTGGGTTGATATGGACTACTACTATATGTTCCCCTGCCTTTTAAAGAGTGTGTTCTGTGAACATCCTAAACTTTCTGATAAATTAATAGGTTCCACCACAAAACCGCGGACGACAAAATCGCGGTCGAGGAAAGCGCGCATTTGATGTCATCACAGCGCGACGAAAACATCGCGCTGTGATGGAAAAATGGAAAAATAAAGCGAAAACCTTACCCTAACCCCCCAAACCTAACCCTAAACCTAACCCTAAACCTAAGCCTAAATCTAACCCTAAACCTAACGCTAAACCTAACGCTAACCTTTAACGTAAAATTTAACGTAACCCTAACGCTCTAAACCTAACCCTAACCCTTAACCTAACCCTAACCCTAAACCTAACACTTACCTTTATGTGAATCGGCTTGCTTTAATTTTATTGTTATTTCAATTTTTAATTTTTTTCATCGCGCTGTGATGACGTCAAATGCGCGCTTTCGTCGATCGCGCTTTTGTGGACCGCGGTTTTGACGGGTCACGAAATTAATATTTGTTCCTTTTGCCACTTCACACATTATAGGAGCACAATGGCTCAAGTGATTAGGATGCTGACTTGGAGATTGGCAAGCCCGTGTTCGAGACCCAAATGCTGCCATGGGGCAGGATGAATTCCTGCTGGGGACAGGAAAGGAGCCCTGAGCAACAGTGATGTCACCAGCTAATCCTTTCAACCTGAAAGCGCCTTGGTGCCTCCCATACAAGTGTGATGCAATTTTTTCCTTCTAGCACATCATTGTTTCCAAATCTTGTAAGGATTTATGTCCTATCTAGTTAAAACTCCTAGTTTCTGAAAAGTGGAAGGGACATGTCCTTGAAATGCTGTTCAGCTGTCTTCTTGGGCTCCTAGTTTCTCATGTGCTCCTGCATTCCAGAATAAATCATATGTTTCCAGGACAGGTTTGCTTAACCAGCCCGCTGTCAGCTAAAACTTAGATGTCTTTTTGTGTAGGATTTTATTGCTTAAACAGTTTCACAAACTTCTGATTTTTGTCAGATTAGAAAACTTTTCTTTCCACCACTCTGAAATCTGCTTCGTCTTCAGTTGGCCTTTTCCTATTCACTTTACAAAACTCTGAAATCTCATAAATAAGACAGTTGCATCTGACATAAGCTCAACATATATTTTACAAAGTGAGACTTCTGGGTGATTTGGTGAGCTTATTATTTGAAACAGAATATTCGCTGATTTTAAAGCTTGACCTCTGACTCACAAATTACTGTTTGTGAGAAACTTGCTGTTTCCAAAGAAGAATTATTGTAACCCACTTTTCTGGTTTTGTATTCAATCTGTAGAATAAATATTGAGATCATGACAGAGGGCCAGATTCCTCAAGTAAAAAGAAAAAGTAGGAGCCTCGCATATAAATATGCACCACTCCTGAAGCAGGGGTGTAGCCCAGTAAAGATTTTTTTCCCCTTAGCACTGAGCTGCTAAATTTTTACCTCTTTCAAATGTGTTGGCAGAAAATTTCAAGCTATGGCATTAGAGTACCAGGAGTGCCTCTGCAGGGAAAAATGGAATATTCTTTACAAGTCATAGATCTCATTATGCAACATGAAGGAATGAATGATATGCTAATTTTTTTACAAAGGCCTACTCATCTAATGAAATCAATACATTCAAACATACTGTACAGTTACTATTTTTTATGCATGGCAAAATGTATAAACTTGACAATTTAGGAAAAAATAAATGTTCTTTGAAAAAGAAATAACTTCTATAATATTGTCTGAAAGATGAAAAATAGAACCAAACAACTGACATATTCAATAGGATATTACTTAGATATAATTCTAAGCAAATCCTATATCAAGCTTTCTGACAGTGAGTTTTGAATGAATGTGACAGGTGGTGCCTTTATAGTTATGTGAAAGCACCTAGAAACCACACAGGATTTCATGCAATTTATTTCTATTTGCAGTTTTCGATTATTCTCTACAGATAGAACAGTGGGAGAGAGCTGAGTCTCATAGTGTGCAATCCAAATCCATTATGATCAAGGGTCATTTTGGTGCTCACTGCAGCAGGATGTGGGTTATATTGACTGATCTCATTTATTGAGGAATTAGTTGTCACTGTCTTTGGGAATGTTTCCTTCAGAAGCCACATGTAAAATTAATGGGATAGTAATGTGGCGTTGTGCGGTATCTTGTTGTACACTTGTATAATTCAGTTCATTCAATGAGGTTTATGCAGGAGATATTCCCACTGTCTTTCCTTTTCAGCTCACCCTTCATAGCTTGTGTGTGTGTGTGTGTGTGTGTGTGTGTGCGTGTGTGCGTGCATGTGTTCATTCATTCATCTATTCATCCATCTCTCTTACAGGATTTGTAAGTGACTCAATAAATAGGGGTATACAGACACCAGAGATGGTATTCAGCAGGTTCTGACCAGTTCTGGAGAACTGGTAGGTGAAATTTTGGGGAGTTCGGAGAACCAGTATATACCACCTCTGACTAGCCCTGCCTCCATCTATTCTCAGCTGATCGGGAGGGAATGGATATTTTACAGTATCCTTCCCCTGCCACGCCCGCCAAGCCACACCATGCCCACCAAGCCACGCGCACAGAACCAGTAGTAAAAATGTTTGAATCCCACCACTGACAGACATAGATGCATGCTCGCGTGCCCACACACACACACATGCACACACACACACACACACACACTTGCACACACACAAATTGCTGGATATGCTGCACAAGATTTATGACTAATTTATGAATGAAAAAAAAGGTTTCTTAGAATGTTAACAGTAGTATCAAAGGAAGCAGGGGTGGGTTTCAGGCAGTTTGCGGCGGTCCCCGCAAACCGGTTGGTTGGCAAACCCGGAAGTAAGTAACCTCCGGGAATGTCGAAAGGTCCACCTGCCCGCCCGCGTTTCTTACCCGGTTTTGATGAGTTCTGCGCTTCCACGCATGCGCAGGACGCATACAGCGCCTGCGCGATCCTCTAGGAGCAGCTGGAGCATCGCACAGATGCTAGTACGCATGCGTGCACTGCGCGTGTGCACGAGGACGCCGAATCGGTTGGAACGGGGTGAGAAACCCACCCCTGAAAGGAAGGCAACCAAAGGAAGTCAGGTTGGTGCAGTACTTAAAACATCTGGCTTGAAACTGGAAGACCTTGAATTCTAATCCCACTTTAAGCACAAAGCCTAAAGGGTAACGGGTCAGCTTAGAAAAAAAGGCAATCCACTTCTGAAAAAAAATTGCCAAAGAAACTTGCAGAGACTTGTCACCAAGGTCAAAGACTGATTTGAAGGCACAAGAAAAGAGAAAAGGTAACAAAAAGGTGCCTCAGGTCAATTGGCAATGTGCATTCTGAGCATTAATAAAATTGGCAATGTGCATTCTGAGCATTAATGAAATTGGTGAATCGTGAACCAAAGCTTTACCTAGTGATAATGGCTACAAAATCACCAATTTGTAGAAGGTTTAAATAGCAGCAGACACTAAAAAGCATTCCTGGGGTTTGCAGCAAGTTTTTTAAAAAAGCAATTTTAAAAACATGAAGCAGAAGGAACAGAGCAAGTATCAGGTACCCAAAGCTCTTAAATACTGAACAATATTTTTTTGCAATGCCGTTGTAACAAAAGTCATGCACTGAAGAGAGTTTAGAAAAATGAAATGAAAATACCCCTCTCCCAATAGGTCCTCATTCTGCATC